>NC_039368.1:115161957-115287466 GCF_003573695.1 Papaver somniferum | reverse complement strand
AAAAAAATCAAAAAAAAAAAATCAAAAAAATAAAAAAAATAAAAAAAAAATCAAGTATTTATTTATTCCATGTTTTGTCATGTTAAAGACAATAATTCTCTCTTGTTCCAAAAATAAAAGAGAGTAATCAATGTAAATAAGAGTCATGTAAAGAGTCATCTTTTTGTTGTAAATATTCTTGTAATAAGCAAGGAGGGTGCAGCCATCGATGTATAACGCGGGTAAACTGAAATATTACCAACTCATTGGGTGAACATTCACAATTCTCGTAAAGCCGGACAACTAGCTTGGCTTAGAATTCGGTTCTTAGCCTAAAAACTATCTCTTGGTGATTAGTAGTCATAACTTCAGGTCATTCTAGAAACATGTGTAGATACACTTTACACTCTTATCACGTGTCTTTAGTTGTTATCAGTGCTAGGATTGTGCCTTTGATAGCTAGATTGACATCTCCATTTTGCTGTGAGCTTCTACTGTCTTGCACATGTCACATTTCATGGAATCTGAGCTTATATTTTGTCCTAGAACTTTGTAGGTACGTTCTAAGCAAACCTTCACGAGACTTCACTCGTCCACTAGGGACACTTAGTGGTTTAAAAGGCTTAGTGCATACGCTAAATGCATTCGAGAAACCAGCGACAGTGGTATAGGTAGGATTTCCTTAGTTTTGTTTTACTTGAGGACAAGTAAAATTCAGGTTTGGGGGTATTTGATGAGTGCTAAAAAGTGCATATTTCTATATATTTTTCTTGGCATTTATCTCATCTTTTGTGCATTAATTCTACATTTTATCCCATATTCTGTATTTCAATTGTTTTCAAGAATAAATATTTTTATTATTTAATTTTGCATTTTTAGGTACCAAATAAAGTCTAGATGAGTTGCGGAGCGAAAAGAGCAAAGAACCGGCAAAGATTCCCGCTAGGAGGAAGCGAAGATTGGTGTTTGCAAGAGCCGGATCAATTAGAAGTGGGCTTGAAGAGGAAGAATTGTTCTTAAAGAAGATATGGGCTTGGCATACCCAAGGCCCAAAACCCTTACCCAAATCCATTTCCAAGATCCATACCCATTTCCATGAGAGCCGTCAGATTGGATCACATCTGAATCCAATGGTCGCAGCATCGCCAGTACATCAAAGTCTGAAGCTCTGGTCTAACACTATAGCACCTAACTCCATCTCGAGCCGTCAGTTTCGTCGTATCAGGCATCCGACGGTCGATACCAGCCTATTCACTTGTAGCCGTTAGATCTATCTATCATTTCCGCATCCCATGGCTCAGCTTTGATGGACATCGAATTGGCTACACCTGCTTCACACTGTAACAACCTACACCTATACCCATCGCCAAACACTCCCCTCCTTCTTTCCATCGAACCCATCTTCTTCCTCCCATTCCCTCTGCAACTACTCCACTGCCACCACCAACTCCGTCTGCACCTTCCATACCGCCACCACCTTCATCATATCACTCTAACAACCAACACCCATCACTCTATCTACCTATTACATCAACCTCTCGATCTTTTTCTCTCTGAAACCCTAGTTTTAGGGGTTGATGAAATAGGTTAGGTTAAAGATGAAATTGGAAGCAACAGGAGATGTAGGAGACGCACAAGAGGGATGGGTCGAAATCAAAATCAAATTTCAGAGAGTTGGTATGATTTAATTTCGATTTAGGTGAAACCCTAATTTTTGGGGATTTTGATATTTTTATGTTGCAACTATAAATAGGGATGTGTGGGTGTTGTAGAAGGTATGCCTGGATTAACCAGAGCATCAGTAGAATAGTTTAGGTTTTTTTTTAGTTTTGTTATTTCCATGAACTGTTAGCTTTGAGGGTTTATCAATCTTTTCAATTCCATGATTCTCAATTCAAATGCATTGTTAATATTAGCTGTTCAGAACTCCAACATGTATTGAATTTGATTGTGTGATTGTTACAATTTACATCAAGCTCATGTTCATGTTTATGTTATGTTTTGTTCTTATGATTTGTTCTTAGGATAGTCTCATTTGACCTAGCCCTGCTGTGTAATAATTTGACAAAAGCCTTAGAATGTTAAACAAGTTTAGGAACACTTGAACTTAGTTTAAGCCGCAACTTCATGCTGAATTCACATACCTTTGACTAGTTGTACTTTAAAAAGACAACTAGTACTTTGGAAAGAACTATAGTTGTGCTTAACATTTCAATAAGAGAATGCATAGCATGAACTAGGGTGAAATCAAACCCCTTATTTCACTGTCCATCTTAATCCACAACTTCTTATTTCTTTCATGCTCTGTTAGCTTAAGAATTAGTAAAGAGAATTAGAAAACAAAAATTGCTCCCCCGAGTCCCTGAGGTCTTTCCATTTCTTCCCATCACTAGATACATTCGACCCTGTATACTTGCAGGTGTAGTTTTAGGATTTCTTTTAAAACCTACCATGGAACGAGTCTTGGAATATGAAATTGATCGTCATGATCAGTGGACCGTCAGTACCCAATATTTTGTTAAATCCCTCCTTTTCGTTTTCTATTCTTCTGGCAAGATTTAGATAGAGGACCCGGGGTGGAAAATTCATATAAATACCCAGGTGTTAGAATTTGGAGGTACCTTGATGAAGGAGTTAGCGAAAAGACCTGGTGGACATCGATCGACTGTAGAGGTTATGAATCCCGTCCACGAATTTCTGCTTGCATGTTGTATGCTATGGAAGTTGTAGGAACCTCATACGACGACGGAATTCGATACTTGAACCTAACTTTTGAAGCTAAGAGACTGAGTTATTACATGAGATAAGAATCACTCAATTTTGAGTTGTGTATGTCATCCAACGAAGCGTGCACATTTATAATTTGTAATCCCGTGCAAGTTTTCAGATTCCATGAACTTGCGTATGGAGGCCATATCTTTCAGCTCGTATGTCCGATTGATGCGCCCTATGGATATGTTGTAGTAGAGACACAAACAAATATCTTTTGTTGAGGAAGCATCGTCCCATTCCTCACCCATTGATACATTTTGGTAAACCCTTGTCCTGAATATGTTGTACTTTATTTGTAGAGGTGATGAGAATATCTTGTAGAAGACTTCGGATTGCGCCCTCCCGTCGTGCAAGCTTCGGAAAGACTTTGATGTGAAAAATATTTCATGTCTATGCACCTTGATACGAATCATTAGTGCTTGGAGAACTCCGCTTCATCGAGCAATACTTCATAGAATGATTAATTAATGAAGCGAGGATGCTGCTCATGAAACCGTTGTTGATGCTGAGATCACGATTGAATTTTTTCTCCATAAATTCTTGTTGATGTCAATACCATGGATAAAGTTCCTCCAGATTTCTTGTTGATGCCGGTTCCAAGTTTTTCTAGAAACCCAAAAGGCTAGAACCATGATTTTATGTGATCATTGAAGAGGAGAAGTTCCTCAGTTGTGCAAGAGCTTGTGATGTAGAGAAGTCCCGTTGATGAAGTTTCACGGAATCACATCAGGCTGCCTAGTGTTTGTACGTTGAAGGAGTTAGTGTCATTCATTTATGAGTGATGTTGCATCTTCTTCGGAAGTCTTATCATGGGATAATGAAGACTTATCGATTGCAGTTCTGACCGTATTGGTGTTGAATCAGTGTCGAGATATTTATGTTGAAACCAGTGTACTCTTTGATTGGGAGTACAATTTGAAGTATTCTTAGATGCTTGAGCGTTGAAGCGTCATATCCCTTGAGCATGTATTAGGTTTGATCATCTCGTCCCCAACTATCTTCTGTTGATTCACCATTCTTTTCGTTGCGTTAGTGGGATTCAACACTTATGCAGACATCAGAGCTTTCTAATTTTGTGCACACATAAACACTCCTGCAAGGCTATGGAGAAACTCCCAAAGTATTCTTTTCCATGTTTGTTTATCATCTCAGAAATGAATGTCTCAGTGCTCGATCCGGAAAAATGTCAGCTTCAACCAAGTACTAATGTGGTGAATTTACCGTTCATAACGTCTTGCAGAGTTGCTAGCAGAATTGATTCCCCATGATAGGATAGCATGTGAGGGAATAAATGACATAGACATGGGAGGAATGAGACTTTTCTGAGTGCGGAACCTCTTGATGAATTCCTATGCATCTTTTGCAGGTTCTTGCTTCAATCTCGTCAAAATTCGAAATTCCTCCAAGTACTCTGATAGAACATCCGCCAAATCTTCTAGATCAAAACTTTCTTCGTTCGAGAGATGTGCAACAAAAGACGCTTTGTCAATAGTCTAGGTCTTATTGTTTGTTGAAGAGACGTTGAGTATCACGAGGTTCTCAGTCTAGGTCTTTCTCTTTACAGTAAAGCATGCGCGATAGTTGCTGACTGCTTGGATGCTTCATGAAGTTCTGAGAAAGTCTGGAATCGCAGAACAAGGCTCTGTATATTGGGATCATTCAGTTGTGTTCATGATCTCCTAGTGCCTTCAGGGATCGAGAGACGTGTTCTCGAGCGTTCCATGTTCCGTTGTATAGTGCGAGCGTTGGGGAAGTGTAGCCCTCCGGGAAAGGAATTCTTTGCATAGCAGCAGGGTATGGAGGTTGATGAGGATGAATAGATGATGCTTTGTCTTTTACTAGATCCTCCATTAATCGTTCCAGGTCCTCACGAGCGATGAAGCCTGTAGGTTCCTTTGTTGGTGGGTTATCTTATCTTGAGTTTTCTCTGACATCTTGTCAGTGAGAGTTTTGTGATAATTGCACAACTCTTTCTGAGTGGTGGCCATGTCAATCTGATTTTTGGCGAGAGTCTCATGCACCTTCATGAGATCAGCTATGACATGCGTGTTTTCTCTGATTTCTTCATGAGACCGGCTGAAGAGAAGAACGCTTCCAATGTTGGTTTGAGGAGGAGCGATATCAACAACACCTGTGTTGAAAGCAGGAGTAGTTTCTGGAGTACCATTGCTAGTGCTAGCGTTGTTTGTGTTAAGATTGGTAACTGTTTCTGACCTAAGATCAACCATTTTGTGAAAGTTTGAGATTACAACCGCGAGATGAATCTCTCACTGTGGTCGCCAATCTGTAGATGGGGAAAAACGATTTGCTGGTTTTTACGGAATTGAGTAGACGACCGTACAAAGGATACTCTTTAATCGAGAAAAATAATCAACCTCACACAGATGCACTGCAAAAAGGGAGTGTTTTGAATTCGAGAGATCAATCTGTAGTAATGCGGCCTAAACCAAGACAATGGCCGTTCCAGAGTAAATTCAGTCACAAGAGAGAATGGGTTTATCTGTAGGAGGGAAGCTGAGAAATTTGCGGAATCTACGGTAATCAAATATTGTAGGTGTGTTGTGAATTCTGAATATGATAAGTTTTGAATGATTGAAATTGCTCAGTTGAGAGTAATTGCTCAATTTATGAGTTGTTGATCTCGTATTGTCAGTGACACATGAGATTCTTGTTGTGTATTCAATCATGATTCAGAGACTTATTTATATTGCTGGAATTGTAGACACCATGATCCCATGAAGTGTGACAGTTGATGGAATCAAGGAGTGGGGAAATGGAAATCGTGTTTGAAACTAGTTGCTCATCGTGCTGAGACTTGGTCGATTTTCTATCCACTACTTTGTTAATCCCTTCAACTGATTGCACGACTTGCTCACATTCCAACATGCGTATGAACACACGTGTCGTAGACCGCCAGACCAAAACCCTAGTTGATATCCCCCATGTGACACGATTGACGTCTCGTGGTTGATTAGTCAGTTGTTGACTTCATGATTTAATGGGACGATGAGTCCATGTATTTGCCGAGTTGAACATGATTTGCAAAAATGTTCTGAAACTCATGAATTGAACGTGTCTGTTGAGACAGAGGTATAATTCCCACGTTGAGATGAGCAAGTTTTTCTCATTCGATGAATTGTTGAATATTGAGAGTTACCAATATTCCTTGATTTGAGCAAGTGTTGCTCGTCTGATGAATTATTGGTAGCGTGACCAAAATAAAACATTAATTGTAATACTGGTAGTTGAACCGAGTATAATTAATACGAATAGTGATCATGAGATCGTCGTAAAATTATTAGTGTTCGAGTCTAGAATTATGATCCTTGGACTACGAAAACCCTAATTTGATCAATCGATGATCAATTCATGGTTTATTAAGAATTTAATCATGGAACGAAGGAAGGACCAATTACATGAGACCGTGGGTCGATCATGTAACACCCATATGCTCATGTGAGCAAATACCAAGACCTCTTGAAGTGTTGGTGACTTTTTGATGATTAAATGTTGGTTTAATCATTCATTCAAAAATGCTTGAGCCTTAGGTGATAAAACCTAATTAATTATGAAGAGGTGAGGGACCAACGGGTCATGAAACGGGCCCTGGATGGTCATGGGATCGACTGGCGATCACTCCATGAAAATCCAAAATTTATTTGGAAGAGTTTTGGACCCAATATGTGCAATTGTGCAAATTAGGTCAAATTGTGAAAATACGTGGTACCATCTCCTTGCAAGTTAAAGAGCCAACCTTGGTTGGTAAAGGTATCATGCTCACGTCCACAAGGTTTCCGTGTCTCAGTCCTGAGAATATTGATATTTTCTGGCGTGTATTTGAGCATCCATTCGAGAAAATATGACAAAATTAAGATTTTGCTGAAACTGAGGAAACTTCACGAGATGAAGGAAAATAATTATAAAATGAAGGAATGATGAAGCGTAGGACGGCTGAGATTCATGTCTGGCTGGTGAGTGACCACGAACCCGTGGTGCTTTTTCCTAATTTTATATTATTTTTCATGATTTTATGAAAATATCATAAATCAAGGAATTTGTTGAAATTAAGGAGTTTCCTTGAAGTGAAGGAGTTTCCTTGGGATCAAGGAAGCAAATAATATTAAAATAATAAAAATAAGGGCGTGTAGGACCGGTTAGGGCATGGCCGGACGGCTTGGGCCCGGTCCCACGAGTTTCCTTAGTTTTATGTATTTTATGTGTATTTTTCCATGATTTGAAGGAATTTTTATAATTTGAGGGAAATACCATGAAATCAAGGAATTTCATGGGACCAAGGAAAACTTAAAATAATAATAAGATAAGGGGCGTGTGGGACCGTCTAGGGCATGGCCGGCCGGCTTGGGCCCGGTCCCACGAGTTTCCCTAATTTTATATTATTTTTCATGGATTTGTGAAAATACCATGCGATCAAGGAGTTTTCATGAAATTAGGAAAATAATAATAAAATAATGAGGAACCATGAGGTGTGGGGCCGGCCGGGATCAAGGCATGGCCAGTTGGGCAATAATCACGGCCCCACCATATTTTTCCCAATTATGTATTATTTCCTTGGTGTGAAGGAAACACCATGAACCCGAGGAGTTTCCTCAAAACGAAGGATATTTGTTCAAGTGAAAGGATTTTCATGAACTCAAGGAAAATAATGATAAAATATAAAACTGGCGTGGGATTGGCAACGACACCGCCTGCCGGTCGGTGAGCCCAATCCCTCAGCACCTTGGTTAATATTTAATTATTTATTATTTTCCTTCTTATTTTGCATAGGTTCATCGTTTCGTCGTATTTTGAAATACTCGTTCGTGCGGCGATTGTTAGTGTATCATCGTTGAGTACACTTGCACCATTTAAATCGGGGCTTATTAGAAGGTAGCTTAGACGCCCGTGCGTTGAATATTTATTACTAAACCATGGAATTCTGCTGGGAAGAACCATAAATTTAAGTAACAAAATATTACGAAAATATTTGAATATTTTTAGAAATTCAGTGGATGAATCCAAGAATTTAAGAATAATTAAGCGATGGCTCTATACTAGCAGAGCAAGCTGTCTAGGAGAATTAATTATTCTGACATGAGCTTGCTGGAGCTTTATGTCCTTTATATAGTCAGGAAAAACTGTTGTTTGTATCCTGAAGACGTTATTGATCTATACTAGTAGAGCAAGCTGTCTAGGAGCCGTCAATCTCGTGATTCTATATAGACATAATTACTGAAGTGTTTAGTATTCATGAGATATGTCGTTGTCTAGCCAAGAGACTACATATCTGCATGTACTCTGAGAGACAGTATTCTCAGTCAGAGGTTCGATGAGAGACCCGTGTCTCAATACTCGCGTCTGATTACTAGATCAGAAGTTCGTATAATTATGGGTTTACGATTTTATCCTTTGTCGAAAATCCAACATCTACAAATATAAATGAAATTAAGATCCATGCAAGCAATCTTTTGACTTAACCACTACTTGCTCTTAGCGAATCTGTCAACACAAGTTCAGCTATGGACGATAAGAAAATAGATTATCTTAACAGATGCAAGCAAACAAGTATACCTCTTTTTAACACAACTTACTCAACATGATTTTTATGAGTAAGATCTCAAACCTTGTGATTAATAAACACAAGTACGAGCCACATGCTCATTAAGAGTTTTGTGTCTTTGGTTAAGCTTGTTTTTCCTCTTAATCTTAGAGAGGGATCCTGTTTGACATGAGAAATTATCATAAAAATTACTGTCATCAAAGTAAGAGATATAGTTAGAATTCTTACCAGAAGTGCCTTGACATAAGAAAGAAGATAATTTGCTGACCAGGTCTTTGTACTTCACAATTATCTCTTTAATATATTTTTTCATCTCATTGATTTTTCTTTCTTGTGGGATAACTTTCTTAACAGGAAAAAAGTTGCTTTTAGAGACAGGGCGATGAGCCTCCTTGGAACGATGTTTATTAAGACGTCTATTCTGTCTCAGAACATTGGAGGAACTCACAGTACTGACTTTCATAGTAGCATACACATGATAGGTACGAAATCCAATTGGCTCAATCATACGGATGTCAGTCACACCTTTGAGAATCAGATCTAGGGTGTATTGAAGTTGAACAAAGGAGTTTTTATTCAACTTAGAGTTTCTCTTTTGTTTGAAAGAACTTTTGCTTTCACAAACAAGACATACCTTTTAATCATCGGAATGATTTGAGCATGTTGTCTTAATACCATCATATGAGGATTTTCCCTTTTTACAGATTGTTCCAAGTTTGGTGGAAATATTAAGAACATCTATTTTTACTTCCGAAAGAAGGTCATCAGAAGTTCTTAGTATATTAGATTGCTTTGAACAACCTTGAATAGAGAGTTTATTCAAATGGTGTTCAATATCCAAGGCATCTTTTTCAAGGCTGGCCTCAAGCGTTAAGCAAGAAGATTCATCTTCGGCGATGCTATGGATTTTGCAATCTCTTACAGTACCAAGAAGAACATTGACATGGTGCTTTAACTGATTCAATCTAACAGCTTGAATTCTAACAAGATTTAGAATCAATTTACACTCTTCAGTTGTATCCCATTCATTAGAAGAGAAGATCTCTTTCGAAGAACACAGATGTCATTGTTTGTCTTTCTCGTCGAACCACAAGGTTTTTCTATATTCGAGATAGAATAGATTTTCTCTTTAATAGATTTAGACGAGAGTGAATCTTTATTACTGGTAATGCGTTTATCATAGATAGTTCTCTTGTCCATAGAGTCAGATCTCTACAAACACAAAATTTTGAGGTCTTTAACGTGTTTGCTTGGTCTGATACCAATTGAAAAAGCGGGGGTCTAACAACACCATCCAATATTTCACTTAGCAATCTGTATGGACTAACTCCGAAATAATTTGCTAGAGAATCAACTAGACAGTCAGACTCAATCTAGAATAAAGTATCTCAAGGAGTTAATATCTCTCACTTGTTTTTATTAATACTCAAGCTAAACCAATCGCAAGTCTTTATAACCAAACACAAAGAATAACTTGGACGGTACCAAATACCAATATCCAAGGATCAATCAATATCAATAAACAACCAAAGGTTGGATTTCCAATTGATGATCTTAACGCACAACCTGTATTATTTCAATTATATAAAATATAATGCGGAAAAGAAATAACACAGACACCAAAACATTTGTTAAGGAGGAAACGGAAATGCAGAAAAACCCTGAGACCTAGTCCAGATTGAATACACACTGTATTAAGACGCTACATACACTAGGCTACTGCAAACTAATTTCAGACATGACTATAGTTGAACCCTAATCAGTCTCCCACTGATCCAAGGTACAGTTGCACCCCTACGCCTCTGATCCCAGCAGGATACTACGTACTTGATTCCCTTAGCTAATGTCACCCACAACTAAGAGTTTTTGCGACCCAAAATATCAAGCTTTGATAATAAACAAATCTGTTCACACAGAAAAGTCTATCAAAGGATAAATTTGTCTCCCACAGATAAACCCAAGGTTTTGTTCCGTCTTTTGATATGAAATCAAGGTAACATGAACCAAATGATAATCCGGTCTTATATTCCTGAAGAGCAGCCTAGATTAATCAGTCACCTCTCAATAATCCTTCCTGACTACACGAGCGTATTATCGAGGAATCACAAAAAGTGAGACGAAGATGTTTATGACTTCTTTATCTTGCCTATCAGAGAATTCACACTTGTTCAAGCCAATCAAATCGATTGTACTCTTACGATAGAAAAGCAAGATCAGATCACACAACTACGATAAAAGTAGTATCGGTTTGGCTTCACAATCCCAATGAAGTCTTTAAGTCGTTAACCTGATTTTAGAGAAGAAAATCAAAGGTTAATGGAGATCGACTCTAGCGAGCGCACTAGTATCACACAGACGCGTGGGGATTAAGTTTTGCTCTAGCTAGATGTCTCCTATATATAGTCTTGAAATCAGGGTTTTGCCTTAGTTATTAACCAATCCTTATTCACCGTTAGATGAAAACCTGATTTAGATTCAAGCTAATATTTCTCAACCGTTAGATCGAAAAGTATATCTTGTCAAACACACTTGTGGTAAACATTTACTGGGTTCTTGAGAACCATGCCAAAACGTGTGCGCATATGTTGGTTCAACATAGTAACCAAAAGGTCAACCATATGAGCATCTCATATAAACCTGGTTCTTCAACACCATAACTAGTTCACTTGACTCAAACGAACTAGTTAGAGAGTTATTCAATTGCTATGAGATCTTATGTAACTACACAAGACACAATTGAAACGAAAATGATTCGATTCGATTGAACCGGCTCATGAACATTATAGCCACGGTTTGCATTAAGCATTCCTTAGTAATTTAATGTTTCATGTTCAGAGCTCATCTTTAGATCATAACCTCTTAAGTACACAAACAAGTTCGCGTACTTAAGTTAATCGCTTGAGTTTTCTAAACTCAACAGAAATTCTCGGTAAGATAACTTTCGCCAGTTTGCGGACTGAGTTCGTGGACTTAGCACACAAAAGAGTTTTGAAAATCCCAGCAGAAATTCTCGGTCGAGAAATTCCGACAGTTCGCGGATTGAGTCTGCGGACTGGGTTCGCGGACTGGGCAAGCCAATTCCACAATCCTACCGATTTCTCTTGATCAACAAAGTTCGAAAACTTCTGTTCAAGGAATACATGATTATGTAATCTAAACTCTCATTTCAATCATAGAGACATTCTTAGAGGATGCTATATAACCTTTATTCACAGATCATTTCACATCAGAGCAATTCTCAAAGTGATTAAAACTTTTCATGACTTTCGTCACTAGGTGAAGATAAACCTGATCAAAGCGAAACGGTTTACCAACACACGAATTTCGAGAAACATATAATCATTGAATACTCATATCGAAATATCAAATTTTTTCGATATAGTCTATGTAGCATACGACTTTTGTCTCATAAGAAGTAGGAGATAAAATAGATAAATTTTTGAGTGATAGATAAGTTCAAGTCTTCACATACTTTTTGTTGATGAAGTTCCGCGATTCCTTGTGCAGATCTTCGTCGTTGTCGTTGAATCACCATGAAGTCCTTGAGCTCGACTACACTTTTCCTATCCTAGTCCGAGACTTATCTAATAGGCTAGAAATCAAGACTTATAGTTTTATTCACTAACATTGACAAACATGCTTGAAATAGCAACGCATGCGAGTTCGACCGAGCTATGCTCTAACAAATGTTATTGACAAAAAGGGGGAGAAATAATGTAGTTCACACTACAAATACATATGGTTTTCGGATCATTGTGTAATGGGTGGAGGTTTTCATAATCGATATGAAGTATTGACTAAGGGGGAGTGATACATATCACCATAGTATTATTGTTGAAGTTGTGATACAATTGGACCTTGACACTGTGAAATAATACTATGACACTTTATAACAATGATCGAAGACTATATTTTCTCATTGTTATATATGCGGATCTTCAACAACGGTGATGCTGAACTTACAACCTTTGGGATCATTGGAGTATTTGGAAGTGAAGAAGATTTCGAGTAATGTTGAAGATTAAACTTATAGAATAGGAGCCACAAAAGTTTTTATTTATTTTGTATTCCATATGTATTGATAGTTTTGTCACTAAAATTGGCAAAGGGGGAGATTGTTAGAGCACTGCTCGGTCAACCTCGCATGCGTTGCTATCTCAAGCATGTTTTTCAATGTTAGTGATCAAAACTATAAGTCTTGTTTTCTAGTCTCTTATAGATAAGTCTTCACATACAAGTAAAAGGTATGTGAAGACTTTGAACTTATATATCACTCAAACGTCTATCTATTCTATCACCTACTCTTTGAGACAAAACTCGTATGCTATATATATAGACTACATCATACACATTTGGTATTTCGACCTGAGTATATCTCGTTTATCTATATCTCGAAATATGAGTTGGTAAGTGTTTCGCTTCAACCAAGTTTATCTTCACCTAGTGATGAAAGTCATGAAAAGTTTCAATCACTTTGAAAATTGCTTTGACGAAAAATGGTCTGTGATGACGGTTGTATAACGGCTTATGAGAATGTTTCAATGGTTGGAATGAGAGTTTAGATTACATAACCATGGATTCCTTGAACCGAAGTTTTCGAACTTTGTTGATAAAGAGAACCAGAAGCATGGAAAGTTGCCAAGGCTGCGAACTCAGTCCGCGAACTGCCGAAGTTCTCATCCCGAAAATTTCTGTTGGAGTTGACAAACTATTTGCGTGAGACAAGTCTGCGAACCCAGACCGTGAACCAGCGAAGCTCTCGAACCCGAGAATTTCTGCTGGAGTTTGTAAACTCTATCCGGCGTCTTAAGTCCGCGAACCTAGTCTGCGAACTTGAGAAGGTTTTATATCTAAAGATGATTTATGAACTTAATCTTAAAATACTAAAGAATGATTTTGCAAACCGTGGCTATTAAATTTCATGAACCGATTCATGTGGATAGAACCATCTTTGTTTTGATTGTGTCTTGTGTAGTTACATAAGATATCATAGCAATTGAACAACTCTCTAACTAGTTCTTTTGAGTTACTTGAATTAGTTATGGTGAGGAAGAACATGGTTGGTATGAAATGATCTAATGGCTAACCTTTTGGTTGACTATTATTGGACCAACAATGTACGAGTTTGGGTGCGGTTAACAAACCTAGAAGCGTGCGTTTCATTTGTGTGTGACAAGCTAAGTTTTAAATATAACGGTTGAGAAATATTATCTTGGATCTAAATCAGGTGTTCATCTAACGGTGGACATTGATTGCTTTGTACCTAAGGCAAAACCCTGATTTGAGAGACTATATAAGGGGACATCTAGCAAGCTTGCAAAACTAATCCCCAGACTTTCGTGTGATACTAGTTTGCGTGATAGAGTGGGTTCTCCTTTAACCTTTGGTTTTCTTCTTCTAAAACCAGGTTAACAACTTAAATACTCCATAGGTATTGTGAAGCCAAACCGATACTACTTTTATCGTAATTGTGTGGTCTGATCTTGCATATTATATCGTACGAGTACAATCATATTGATTGGCTTGAGATCGTGAGAGTTCTCTGATAGGAAAGATATAAAAAGTAATCACAAACACATCCGTCTCATTGTTTGTGATTCCGCAACTTCTTGTTTCTCTAGTCGATTAAGATTGTTGTGAGGTGATTGGTTAATATAGGTTATTCTTCGAGAATATAAGACCGGATTATCAATTGGTTCATGTTAACCTTGATTATTATCAAAAGAAGGAACAAACTCTTTTAGGGTTTATTTGTGTAAGACAGATTTATCTTTTGATAGACTTGTCTGTGTGAGACAGATTTTTTTATTGTTAAAGCCTGCGATTTTGGATCGTAGAAACTCTTAGTTATGGGTGAGATCAGCTAAGGGAATCAAGTGAGCAGTATCCTGCTGGGATCATAGGAGTAGGAGTGCAACTGTACCTTGGACCAGTAGGAGACTGATTGGGGTTCAACTGTGGTCTAGTCCGAAGTTAGCTTGGTATCTGTAGCGCATTAATACAGTGTGTATTCAATCTGGACTAGGTCCCATGGTTTTTCTGCATTTGCGGTTTCCTCATTAACAAAACTTCTGGTGTCTGTGTTATTTCTTTTCCACTATATATTTGTTATATAATTGAAATAATACAAGTTATGCGTTAATGATCATCAATTTGAAATCCGACCTTTGGCTGTTGATTGATATTTTATTGATCCTTGGACATTAGTCTTTGGTACCGTCAAAGTTATATCTCTTTGATAAAGACTCGCATATTTCTATTTGCTTGAGTAAAGATCAAATCGAGAGATTGGGATATAAACTCGTTGATATACTTTTAATTGATTGAGTCATGATGATTCTCTTAAAAGTATTTTCGGGTTTGTCCATACATATTGCTAATCAAATTATTGGGTGGTGTTGTTAGACCCCCTCTTTTTCAATTGGTATCAGAGCAGGAAAACACATTAAAGACCTTAAAAGTCTGACTATATGGACCATAAAGTCTCAATTGACGCTTCACTGGGTTTGAAAAACAACCGTAGAAAAAGGTCTGATAAACTGGTTACTCTTAGAAAAAGATTGGATGAAAAAATTCGGATCTACTCTGAACTTGTGGCAGAAATTGCAACTCTTAAGGATTTGTTATCTAGTAAGAGTCTCTCTTTGAATCTGAGAAAATACAGTTGTTCCTCTTCAGAAATCAGTCATTATCCTGATAGTACTCAACAAACGTTTGTTAAGAAAAGTGATGTGACTAGAAACCACTCAGACAAATTTCAAGGGTCTAGCTCATATGGTTGTTCATCCGATCATCCTCAACATGTCTGTATGTCTTCCTTGGAAAGTCTGAAGGTTGCGGGTAATCCTTGCAAGAAAACTGTGCAACCTTGTGTTACTCTAAAAGGACATACAAAATTGTCAGGAAATTCCAAACATACTAGTACTGATAGAATGGGTAACCTTACTTATTGTCCTACCTCTCCCCTTCAGTGGTGTAGTGACCGTAATTGTAGCCTTTTTCTACATGTGTTAGGCGACTCACCATTATGTGTGTCATCTGTCGTCTCTAAATGTGGAAAACACTCTACAACCAAAATAAAAGGACAACTTCCTATTGGTTTTTATTATCCTCAATTAGAACCAGGAAATATTGATATAACTCTGAACAACTCCTCTTGGAAAAAGCAATGGATGATGAGTTAGATCGAACTTCATAGACAAGTTGTGTGGAATATTGTACCATGCAAGTCCAAAGTATATAATATTGGTTCTACATGGGTATCCAGGAATGAGGAAGATGATTTAGACACTGTCATAGATAATCTCAGGCTCGTTCCCCAAGGATACTCCCGAGTTGAGAAATTTGAGTTTAAAGAAACATTTGTTCCTATGGGATGTTTATTATTTGTACAACAATGATTTAGACACTGTCATAACTTTTTTTTTTTGCATACATCTATACCAGAATTTTCAGAACAATGGATACAAGGGGGAAAAACTTACAACCCTTATATGGAATGATGCAAAAGCATGTAAGTATAGTCACTGGAAGGTATTGTAGTATTTGTCAAAATTGTACTTTTTGTGGTAATTGTTAGTGGTAATTTACTCCAACTATTACATATTTTTTAGGTACATATGGATGAAATGCTAGAACTTAATAGTGATGCGCATGAGTATAAAAATATCAATTTTTCAGAAAGCTTTAACAACATGTGTAAGAAACTTAGAAACAAACCTATCATCAATTTGGTCACCATGTAAACATAGTTGGTTAATGGATTGTATTACAAGAGAAGAAAACTAGCTCAAGCATGGCAATCTAGTGACCTGGTACCTGCTGCCAAAGATCTCATTGAGGTGATGGTAGATCTTAGTGAAAACTTTGATGTTGACCTTGTAGAAGAGTTGAAGACATATGAGGTGACTAATAAAATCACAAAGAAGGTATTTATTGTTCAAATTGAAGAAAAAACTTGCACTTGCAGACAATGGCAACTAAGACAGTTTTCATGTATGCATGCTACCTTGTTTTGCATAGATTGAATCCCAATTGGACAATGTGAGTAATCTTCCTCAATAGTAATACAATGTATTGAATGTAGTGTTCCCCAATGAATGAGTGGGTTGTGTTATAGGTTGCAGTAATGAATGAACGGGTCATTTTTTTTTGCAGGTACTGCAGTAAGTACTATATTGTGGACATGTATAAAACCACCTACTTTGGTCAATAACTCCACTAGGAGACATTGATGAGTGGGAAAGTCAGGTGACCTTTATTGCTTGTTTTGAGAATATTTTTTTAAATAACATTATCTTGTTTGTACTTTTTTTTTGTTTTTTGTTTTTTTTTTGTTTCTAGATCTAGGTATATAAAGAATATTGAACATAAAACAATTATAATGCGGAAAATAAAAGTAAATGACACAACAAGATTTTGTTAATGAGGAAACTGCAAATGCAGAAAAACCCTGGGACCTAGTCCAGAATTGAATACTCTCAGGATTAAGCCGCTATATAAAATTACACTTACTTCATATAGTTGAGACCAAGTACCTAACTTTATAGTATACCCAATTACGTATGTATTCCCACGCCTCAAATACATACTTGGAACAATCCCTTTGGTTCGTATTCCAAACAGTAAAGGAACAAGAAATGTGTCTGGCAACAACTTTCTTCAACCAAGTGATATGAGTCGGACAAAGGCACTTCCGTTTATCTTAACATAAACTCCTTCGTCAGGTCTATATCTATCTTATGTTTAACCACCCGAAGGCAATCAATAGTATTAAGACAAACAACACCTTTAATCCACAAAGGAACCGTGTTGATGCCGATCTACTACAATCGATCAATAAAATCTACCACAAGGATAAACCGATTATAAATTGGATCCTCTTTTCCCAAACAAGTATTTGTGCACACCAAAGATTATAAATCCAAGTCAGATCTTCAATATCTTCTTCGTCTTCAAATCTTCTTTAATATTTAATAAAAACATGAACAGAATAACTTGAATCTCTTGTGATCAATCACGCACAGGACGGAGTCTGTTAACAATGGATTATCATAAGATCATCTTTAGAACTAACAAAAACCTAAAGATCACTGTCGAAACTATGTACTAGTTTGAGTGAGTCTTATATCAGAAGAGAAGATTCCCAAGCATAAACAAACTAGGTCCAAACAGATTTCAACCTCCGTTAGTCAATCAAATCAATCGAAAACAAAGATAAACCGCAATTTTCTAGTTTCCCACAAACGGGTCGCGCTAGAGCTTCTCAATCCCAAAGAAGACTTTAAAACGAGCGGCCATAAGAGATTTCACCTAATTAGATTGCTTTCCTCTCCGATAGTAATATGCGGCCGTAATATACCTCAATCTAAAACTTTTCCGATATATAAGTCATTTCCTCCGAAAGTGATTGTCTATGGATACGAGATCGAGACAATACAACGACAAAGTGTGTTACTTGATAAAAAGGTTCGGACTTAACCAAACATAATAAGATTCGCTTATGAAGTAATAGGATATTAACGTTTGTGTGATTTACTTTAATTATAATAAAACAATTATAATGCGGAAAATAAAAGTAAATGACACAGTAAGATTTTGTTAACGAGGAAACCGCAAATGCAGAAAAACCCCGGGACCTAGTCCAGAATTGAATACTCTCAGGATTAAGCCGCTATATAAAATTACACTTACTTCATATAGTTGAGACCAAGTACCTAACTTTATAGTATACCCAATTACGTATGTATTCCCACGCCTCAAATACATACTTGGAACAATCCCTTTGGTTCGTATTCCAAACAGTAAAGGAACAAGAAATGTGTCTGGTAACAACTTTCTTCAACCAAGTGATATGAGTCGGACAAAGGCACTTCCGTTTATTTTAACATAAACTCCTTCGTCAGGTCTATATCTATCTTATGTTTAACCACCCGAAGGCAATCAATAGTATTAAGACAAACAACACCTTTAATCCACAAAGGAACCGTGTTGATGCCGATCTACTACAATTGATCAATAAAATCTACCACAAGGATAAACCGATTATAAATTGGATCCTCTTTTCCCAAACAAGTATTTGTGCACACCAAAGATTACAAATCCAAGTCAGATCTTCAATATCTTCTTCGTCTTCAAATCTTCTTTACTCTTTAATAAAAACATGCACACAATAACTTGAATCTCTTGTGATCAATCACGCACAGGACGGAGTCTGTTAACAATGGATTATCACAAGATCATCTTTAGAACTAACAAAAACCTAAAGATCACTGTCGAAACTATGTACTAGTTTGAGTGAGTCTTATATCAGAAGAGAAGATTCCCAAGCATAAACAAACTAGGTCCAAACAGATTTCAACCTCCGTTAGTCAATCAAATCAATCGAAAACAAAGATAAACCGCAATTTTCTAGTTTCCCACAAACGGGTCGCGCTAGAGCTTCTCAATCCCAAAGAAGACTTTAAAACGAGCGGCCATAAGAGATTTCACCTAATTAGATTGCTTTCCTCTTCGATAGTAATATGCGGCCGTAATATACCTCAATCTAAAACTTTTCCGATATATAAGTCATTTCCTCCGAAAGTGATTGTCTATGGATACGAGATCGAGACAATACAACGACAAAGTGTGTTACTTGATAAAAAGGTTCGGACTTAACCAAACATAATAAGATTCGCTTATGAAGTAATAGGATATTAATGTTTGTGTGATTTACTTTAATTATAATAAAACAATTATAATGCGGAAAATAAAAGTAAATGACACAGGAAGATTTTGTTAACGAGGAAACCGCAAATGCAGCAAAACCCCGGGACCTAGTCCAGAATTGAATACTCTCAGGATTAAGCCGCTATATAAAATTACACTTACTTCATATAGTTGAGACCAAGTACCTAACTCTATAGTATACCCAGTTACATCTGTATTCCCACGCCTCAAACACATACTTGGAACAATCCCTTTGGTTCGTATTCCAAACAGTAAAGGAACAAGAAATATATCTGGTAACAACTTTGTTCAACCAAGTGATATGAGTCGGACAAAGGCACTTCCGTTTATCTTAACATAAACTCCTTCGTCAGGTCTAGATCTATCTTATGTTTAACCACCCGAAGGAAATCAATAGTATTAAGCCAAACAACACCTTTAATCCACAAAGGAACCGTGTTGATGCCGATCTACTACAATCGATCAATCTAATCTACCACAAGGATAAACCGATTATCAATTAGATCCTCTTTTCCCAAACAAGTATTTGTGCACACCAAATATTATAAATCCAAGTCATATCTTCAATATCTCCTTCGTCTTCAAATATTCTTTAATCTTTAATAAAAACCTGAACACAATAACTTGAATCTCTTGTGATCAATCACGCACAGGACGGAGTCTGTTAACAATGGATTATCACAAGATCGTCTTTAGAACTAACAACAACCTAAAGATCACTGTCGAAACTATGAACTAGTTTGAGTGAGTCTTATATCAGAAGATAAGATTCTCAAGCATTAACAAACTAGGTCCAAACAGATTTCAACCTCTGTTGGTCAATCAAATCAATCGAAAACAAAGATAAACCGCAATTATCTAGTTTCCCACAAACGGGTCGCGCTAGAGCTTCTCAATCCCAAAGAAGACTTTAAAACGAGCGGCCGTAAGAGATTTTACCTAATTAGATTACTCTCCTCTCCGATAGGCGGCTACACCAGTAACAATGACAAAAGAGGAAGTCAAATTGTTACGAAAGATTAGTTTGCTAGTGAAGGAAAACTTCGGTATTTATAGACAAGGAAGTTTGGACACCAAGGAATTTCCAAAACCGAAAATATTCTCAAAATATTCATAAATGCACAGATTCGGTTTTCATAATTCCTGGAAATGCTCTATCCAAAAATATAACCAAAATCTCTTGGAATATATAATTAGTAAATGCACATTACCAATTCCATAAGTTTCCTTCCAAGATAAATTAATCAACTTAATTAAAAGATACTTAACTTATATGTTTCGATCCTGGGATTCTCTTCCATTTAGCCTTTAAGGAATATCTTTGAACAATTATAGCAACTTAGGCATTCATCACGTGTTCAAAGTTTATCGACATCTTTATACTGTAAGTTCTCTTTCACACTTACAATATTGAAACCGATTTGCCACACTTCCAAACAAGTTTAGAATTGGTTCATCTGACTTTCAAGAACTATGTGATTGATCAAACCAAACATTCAATCACAATCATGGGTTTGCGGTTCTACCAAAACAAGTTTCGGTTCTACCTCCGTGTGAGTACTAAGCATAGTCACACTAGCTTACCAAAGATATGGTTGACTAGGT
The DNA here is from genome assembly GCF_003573695.1 of Papaver somniferum. Taxonomy (NCBI): domain Eukaryota; kingdom Viridiplantae; phylum Streptophyta; class Magnoliopsida; order Ranunculales; family Papaveraceae; genus Papaver; species Papaver somniferum. The sequence goes on along the minus strand of NC_039368.1, from coordinate 115,266,822 downwards.
ACTAAGATCGGTTCCCCACATATATATGGTATCTAACTCATATGTGTTGCACCTCTTCACAGGATTGGTTCCCCTCTTTCCTGTAAACGTGTTGCACCCTATATAAGGATCGGTTCCCTCTTTGCAATGCACCCCTTACTAGGATCGGTTCCCCTTCACCCCTTACTAGGATCGGTTCCCTTCACCCCTTACAAGGATTGGTTCCCCTTTACCATTTGACAGTTGCATAACCGATACATACCAAGGTGATTACTTAAGATTGGTTTTACTAATAAAAGTTCTACCAATACATAAGTCGGGACATTGTGAACCGTTCTACCGAAAACACACCAAGATGTGAGCGGTTCTACTAAATCATACATATTGGTTGTTTATAAGATATGCAATTAATAACAAAACCAAAAACTTCTGGCCATTTCCTTTTTGGTTCACAAACAAGTTTATGAACTTACTTCCTTAGAACACATGCAAACATTGTTCCCTAGGATGAAATCCTTACCTTATACCCATACATAATCACAATAGCATTCAAATGATTATGGTGATGTCTTATCTACAAAGTTTAATGGTTAAGAAATAAACCTCGTATTGTATTCCAACGCCTCAAACACGTACTTGGAACAATCCCTTTGGTTCATATTCCAAACAGTAAAGGAACAAGAAATCTGTCTGGTAAAAACTCTCTTCAACCAAGTGATATGAGTCGGAAAAAGGCTCTTCCGTTTATCTTAGCATAAACTCCTTCGTCAGGTCTAGATCTATATTATGTTTAACCACCCGAACGCAATCAATAAGATTAAGACAAACACAACCTTTAATCCATAAAGGAACCGTGTTGGTGCCAATCTACTACAATCGATCAATCTAATCTACCACAAGGATAAACTGATTATCAATTGGATCCTCTTTTCCCAAGAAAGTATTTGTGCACACCAAAGATTATAAATCCAAGTGATATCTTCAATATCTTATTCATCTTCAAATCTTCTTTAATCTTTAATAAAAACCTGCACACAATAACTTGAATCTCTTGTGGTCAATCACGCACAGGATGAAGTCTGTTAACAATGGATTATCACAAGATCGTCTTTAGAACTAACAACAGCCTAAAGATCCCTGTCGAAACTCTGTACTAGTTTGAGTGAATCTTATATCAGAAGTAAAGATTCTCAAGCATAAACAAACTAGGTTCAAACATATTTCAACCTCCGTTAATCAATCAAATCAATCGAAAACAAAGATAAACCGCAATTATATAGTTTTCCACAACCAGGTCGCGCTAGAGATTCTCAATCCCAAAGAAGACTTTAAAACGAGCGGCCGAAAGATATTTCACCTAATTAGATTACTCTCCTCTCCGATAGGCGGATACATCAGTAACAATGACAAAAGAGGAAGTCAAATTGTTACGAAGGATTAGTTTGCTAGTGAAGGCGAACTTCGGTATTTATAGACAAGGAAGTTTGGACACCAAGGAATTTCCAAATCCGAAAATATTCTCAAGATATTCATAAATGCACAGATTCGGTTTTCATAATTCTTGAAAATGCTCTGTCCAAAAATGTAATCGAAATCTCTTGGAAAATATAATTAGTAAATGCACATTACCAATTCCATAAGTTTCCTTCCAAGATAAATTAAACACATTAATTAAAATATTCTTAACTTATATGTTTCGATCATGGGATTCTCTTCCATTTAGCCTTTAAGGAATATCTTTGAACAATTATAGCAACTTAGGCATTCAGCACGTGTTCAAAGTTTGTCGACATCTTTACACTGTAATTTCTCTTTCACACTTACAATATTGAAACCGATTTTCCACACTTCCAAACAAGTTTAGAATTGGTTCATCTGACTTTAAAGAACTATGTGATTGATCAAACCAAACATTCAATCACAATCATGGGTTTGCGGTTCTACCAAAACAAGTTTCGTTCTACCTCCATGTGAGTACTAAGAATAGTCACATAGCTTACCAAAGATATGTTTGAATAGGTACTAGGATCGGTTCCCCACATATATATGGTATCTAACTCATATGTGTTGCACCTCTTCACAGGATCGGTTCCCCTCTTTACTGTAAACGTGTTGCACCCTATATAAGGATTTGTTCCCTCTTTGCAATGCACCCCTTACTAGGATCGGTTCCCCTTCACCCCTTACTAGGATCGGTTCCCTTCACCCCTTACAAGGATTGGTTCCCCTTTACCATTTGACAGCTGCATAACCGATACATACCAAGGTGATTTCTTAAGATTGGTTTTACTAATAAAAGTTCTACCAATACATAAGTCGGGACATTGTGAACCGTTCTACCAAAAACACAACAAGATGTGAGCGGTTCTACTAAATCACACAGATTGGTTGGTCATAAGATATGCAATGAATAACAAAACCAAAAACTCCTGGACATTTCCTTTTCGGTTCACAAACAAGTTTATGAACTTACTTCCTTAGAACACATGCAAGCATTGTTCCCTAGGATGAAATCCTCTCCTTATACCCATACATAATCACAATAGCATTCAAATGATTATGGTGATGTCTTATCTACAAAGATTAATGGTTAAGAAATAAACCTCGTATTGTATTCCTTAATACTATGTCTATCTAGAGTTCAAACATGCTTCGCAGTTATGTTTTCAATATGCACGACTTGAAAGATAAGATGGGGAATGAAACAGTTCAAGTCAAATATCACAAACCTCAAGTGGAAGGATGATTATTGTTGTTGTAGCTTCGTACTTCTTCACATCTTCAAGACTTCGCAATACTTGTAATGTCTCATATCCTAAAGCATTCAAGCTAACCTATACGAAGTAACTCTAGTACATAATCAAGCGACTCTTAACATGAGTTTTGGTTATGACAACCACACTTGACATACCAACGCATGGTGGGTTCAACCAAGCAATTCTCTAACAATCTTCCCCTTTGTCAATTTTAGTGACAAAACTCTTACATCAATATGGATAAACAAATTACATCAGCTTGACTCCTGATTCAACAACACAGAAAACCTTCTTACATTCAATCCTTGAAAATGTCGTTGTTGACATCATAATAACAAAGCAAATTACTCCCCCTAAGGAAGATCGGTAGATATTCAATCCGCACGGCTTTGTTATACCACAGTATGACAAGTTACTCCCCCTTAGTCTGTTCTTCCACTCTTTTGTTAGATAATAACATTCAAGCACTAATGTTCTTTTCCCTAGCGATACCAATCAATATAAATATCAATGCCAGTATCACCTGTTTACTCCATATATTTCTCCCCCTTTTTGTCACAAAAATGACAAAGAAGTGAATAAACAAAGGACAACATTAAAAGAATCTTACAAATCTCAGAAATAGACTTGCAAACCTGTAGAGTTAGGCGAGAGGGTTCCACATATCATATTTTGATAACCAACATCAAAACCAAAACTACAAGTAGTTTTATTTTGAAGTGTTATCAAGGAAACAATTGCCCGAAACAATTTTTCCCATTTAGTTTAGCAAACCAAAAATCGACTAATCACATTAGTTCTTTGCTAAACCGATTTTCCAAGAACAACCGCTTAATTCGATAAGACCAAAATAAAGTATAAAACTCCATCTTTCTCATCAGGTTCTAATTATCCACAACTTAGACCTTTCAATTTCAAACAAACCAAATAATAGGTTAGTTAACTAGTAATTCTTTGTTTAGGCATTCAAGTAGACTTGAATAACATAAACCTCACTTCGATAAGACAAACTAAGATCAGAATTAACTCAGTTTCTTATCCGGAACCGAATTGTACTAAACAACTCATCCCATTCACATATTATTTCTTTAAGCCATAAATAATTCATACAAACCAATATAAATCAACTTGCAAAATTATTCACCTCAACCGGAAGCAATTGAATCAACATAATATGTTATAAGGACCGCAATTGCATCGTAATTTTGTAAGCCTAAACCAATGATAAACTACCAAAGCAAAATACTAAAGGTTTTTCTTAACCAGAACCAATTGAATCACAAACATATCAATTATACTGCACTTTTGTAAGTCTAAACCATCAATACGCAAAAAAAGAAATAAAACAATGGTTTTCCTTAACTGGAACCAATTGAATCAACACACACATCAATTACACCACAATTTTGTAAGCCTAAACGATTGATACCACACAATAAAGCAAGATAACAATAGTTTTTCTTAACAGGAATCAATTGAAACACATATACACACATATCATGGAATAACAAATCAATTGCACTTAAATTTCGTTAAGAAAAAACAATACATATATATAATATAAACTCAGGCTTTTCTTAAATAAGAAAACAATTAACTAACAACATTGTTACCTCAATTTCGCATCCACTCCTCCAATATGATTGCATCTTCGTCCAGGGAGGATCGATAACGAAATATCACCTCTCGTTGCCATCCTTATGCGCAAGCAAAAAGAATAACAACACACCTCAACCTTTACCAGAGAAAGGTTGAAAACCGGTTTTGAACTATTGCAAGCAAAAGTCGAAAACCATCGAAACACATACGCTTTTATGCTAAACCAAAACCGATTCAACATGTTGTGAATTTTTCACATACTGTTTCTAAGAGAACCCCTCATAATCCTTTGATGAAGCCTACCTACTTGGGTTGGAACTTAATCCCGCTAAATCAAAAAGTCACCCAAACCATGAGGGTTCCATATGAGATCGAATATCAAGGTAGTAAAACCGAAATCAAACATCTCATAATCATACATAGCAGTAATATAAAAGCAATAAAGCACAAGCTATGTAAACCGAAAACTATCACAAGAAAAATTACTCAAAAATAAATAATTTTGTTCATAATAGAACAATCCAATCAATGAAAGATATCACAAATTGATGTCTATTAAACTACTCTCTCTTTTGAAGGTTACTTTCAAATTCTTGATTCAAATTCCTCTGAGCACTTCCCTTTTCAGTAAACATGTTCATCTCCAGCAATTGAGAATGAAGATTTTCTAGTGCTTCTTTTGAATCCTTTAATCTCAGTTCATGGTACTTAATGCAAATTTTCACAGAGTTAATCTGTTTCCTTAGAGGATCTCGAGAGTTGTCATGAAGAGGATTACCATGAGTTTCAGTCATAACTGATGCACAAAGTGCTAGATCAACAACAAGTGATTTTTCTTTTTCTGATCTCTCCATAGACATGAGATTGTCTTCTTTCGGACAAGAAGAGAATATATATAAGATAAGAGAAAATCCAGAAATTTCCAAGTATATCTAAGAATTTTGGGTTATGAAAAACCAAAATTATTCTTTCCAAAAAATAAGATATATTCAATATTTTTCACTACTGAAATAATTATGAATAGTTTTCCCAGAATTATGCTTCCTCACAATCAGAGATTTTGGGCAACAGGTGAGGATGCACTTCTCAACACAATCAGATAGTGTTGAGGTGAGAAATATTCTCACCATTCTTAGCAAATTTTTGCAAGCCAAGAATTCTACCGGTTTTCCTCATCCCCTTTTTTAGAGTATGGAAAAACATGATTTTGCAACCAGTAGCAAGATCATTTTCTTCATATGAAGAATTCACTGCATTATCAGAAGATATAATTTCTAATCCACTTGAAGTGTTTCTCAATTTTTCTGGCTCAAAGTTTTCCAAACAAGATTGATCAGACACAGATCTCAACTGATTTTCAGGATTTAAGATTAACCTTTCACTATTCATACTTCCCAACTCTAGTCTTTTCAGAAGAAGATTAGACAAACTGGATAAGTCATCATTAGAGTTTGCAATAAACGCATTGCAATTATATATTTCTTCATTGGATTCTTCCTCCGGAATATCATCAAGAGTGGAGACAAACGCTTTATTGCACTTTCTGTTCTTTCTGCTAGGACAGTGTTTTGCTATATGTCCGAATGTACGGCACTTGAAGCAATGAATTTCATTACTACCCCTTTTATGGTCAACAAATACGATGTGAGGAACATATTCATCATAAGATAATATGTTCTTAATTCGTTGCGTAAGAAGAACAATAGTTGAGTCAAGCTCCTTTTCAACAGATGCCAAATCCTTTCGGCAACGATTCTCAGTTTGATACTTTAGCAGAATTTCTTTATAAAAAATCTTTAACTTTCCCACAAGAGAGCTTCAAGAAAGTATGGAAAGATTATTCCCTTATATTATAGCATGTTTCTTAGACTCGTACTTGGATGGTAACGATCTGAGAATTTTGCATATAATTTCCTTTTCAGGTATGGCCTTTCCAAGGAGAAAAAATGTGTTAGCAATCTCAGACAGTTTTGAATTAAACTCCTCAAAGGTGTCGTTATCATCCATATGGAGATGTTATCATTCTAATGAAAGGGTGAGAAGTTTAGCTTCTTTTTTAGATTCATCTCCTTCGAATACAGTCTTAAGGATATCCCACGCTTCTTTAGAAGTTATACAATGTATCACATGATGAAGTATATCACCACTAATTGCTTGTATGATGGCATTCAAGCCAACAAAATTCTGTAATGCAAGAATCCTTTCTTCAAGCGTATAACACGCAAGCTGTTTAAACTCTGATTCCGAATAGTCCATCGGTTGTTGATATCTGTCCTTGATTAATATCCATATATTAAAATCTCGGGATTGAAGAAAGGCTTTCATAGCCGGTTTCCAAAATGGATAATTAGACCCATTTAATCTTGGCGGCACGTTAATTGAAGTCGTTTCGCGAGAACTCGAGTTCATTCTTATAGGTTGGATCGCACCAAACACGAATTGTTATGTCTTTCGTGTTTACCTGTTGTGATACCAATTGAAAAGGCGAGGGTGCCCAAATATACCTCAAGCTAAAACTTTTTCGACCTATAAATCCCTTCCTCCGAAAGTAATTGTCTATGGATATGAGATCGAGACAATACAACTAATCGGTTCACACTATATGTGATCGTCTATGGATACGAGATCGAGACAATACAACGACAAAGTGTGTTACTTGATAAAAAGGTTCGGACTTAACGAAACACAATAGGATTCGCTTATCAAGTAATAGGATATTAACGTTTGTGTGATTTACTTTAATTATAATAAAACAATTATAATGCGGAAAATAAAAGTAAATGACACAACAAGATTTTATTAACGAGGAAACCCCAAATGCAGAAAAACCCAGGGACCTAGTCCAGAGATTAAACCGCTATACAAAATTACACTTACTTCGTATAGTTGAGACCAAGTACCTAACTCTATAGTATAACCAATTCCGTCTGTATTCCAACGCCTCAAACACGTACTTGGAACAATCCCTTTGGTTCATATTCCAAACAGTAAAGGAACAAGATATCTGTCTGGTAAAAACTCTCTTCAACCGGGTAATATGAGTCGGACAAAGGCTCTTCTGTTTATCTTAGCATAAACTCCTTCGTCAGGTCTAGATCTATATTATGTTTAACCACCCGAACGCAATCAATAAGATTAAGCCAAACAACACCTTTAATCCATAAAGGAACCGTGTTGGTGCCGATCTACTACAATCGATCAATCTAATCTACCACAAGGATAAACCGATTATCAATTGGATCCTCTTTTCCCAAACAAGTATTTGTGCACACCAAATATTATAAATCCAAGTCATATCTTCAATATCTTCTTCGTCTTCAAATCTTCTTTAATCTTCAATAAAAACCTTTACATAAGAACTTGAATCTCTTGTGCTCAATCACGCACAGAACGGAGTCTGTTAACAATGGATTATCACAAGATCGTCTTTAGAACTAACAACAGTCTAAAGATCCCTGTCGAAACTCTGTACTAGTTTGAGTGGATCTTATATCAGAAGTAAAGATTCTCAAGCATAAACAAACTAGGTTCAAACATATTTCAACCTCCGTTAGTCAATCAAATCAATCGAAAACAAAGATAAACCGCAATTATATGGTTTTCCACAACCAGGTCGCGCTAGAGATTCTCAATCCCAAAGAAGACTTTAAAACGAGCGGTCGAAATATATTTTACCTAATTAGATTACTCTCCTCTCCGATAGGCGGATACACCAGTAACAATGACAAAAGAGGAAGTCAAATTGTTACGAAGGATTAGTTTGCTAGTGAAGGCAAACTTTGGTATTTATAGACAAGGAAGTTTGGACACCAAGGAATTTCCAAATCCGAAAATATTCTCAAGATATTCATAAATGCACAGATTCGGTTTTCATAATTCCTGGAAATGCTCTGTCCAAAAATATAATCGAAATCTCTTGGAAAATATAATTAGTAAATGCACATTACCAATTCCATAAGTTTCCTTCCATGATAAATTAATCACCTTAATTAAAATATTCTTAACTTATATGTTTCGATCATGGGATTCTCTTCCATTTAGCCTTTAAGGAATATCTTTGAAAAATTATAGCAACTTAGGCATTCAGCACGTGTTCAAAGTTTGTCGACATCTTTACACTGTAATTTCTCTTCCACACTTACAATCTTGAAACCGATTTTCCACACTTCCAAACAAGTTTAGAATTGGTTCATCTGACTTTAAAGAACTATGTGATTGATCAAACCAAACATTCAATCACAATCATGGGTTTGCGGTTCTACCAAAACAAGTTTTGGTTCTACCTCCATGTGAGTACTAAGTATAGTCACATAGCTTACCAAAGACATGGTTGAATAGGTACTAGGATCGGTTCCCCACATATATATGGTATCTAACTCATATATGTTGCACCTATTCACAGGATCGGTTCCCCTCTTCATTGTAAACGTGTTGCACCCCGTACAAGGATCGGTTCCCTCTTTGCATTGCACCCCTTACTAGGATCGGTTCCCCTTCACCCCTTACAAGGATCGGTTCCCCTTTACCATTTGACAGCTGCATAACCGATACATACCAAGGTGATTACTTAAGCTTGGTTTTATTAATAAAAGTATTACCAATACATAATTCAGGACATTGTGAACATTTCTACCAAGAACACAACAAGTTGTGAGCGGTTCTACTAAATCACTCATATTGGTTGGTCATAAGATATGCAATGAATAACAAAATCAATAACTCCTGGACATTTCCTTTTCGTTTCACAAACAAGTTTATGAACTTACTTCCTTAGAACACATGCAAGCATTGTTCCCTAGGATGAAATCCTCTCCTTATACCCATACATAATCACAATAGTATTCAAATGATTATGGTGATGTGTTATCTACAAAGTTTAATGGTTAAGCAATAAACCTCGTATTATATTCCTTAATACAATGTCTATCTAGAGTTCAAACATGCTTCGCAGTTATGTTTTCAATATGCACGACTTGAAAGATACGATAGGGAATGAAACAGTTCAATTCAAATATCACTAACCTCAAGTGGAAGGATGATCATTGTTGTTGTAGCTCTGTACTTCTTCATATCTTCAAGACTTTGCAATACTTGTAATGTCTCATATCCTAAATCTTTCAAGCTAACCTATACGAAGTAACTCTAGTACATATTCAAGCGACTCTTAACATGAGTTTTTTTCACTAAAATATGACAACCACACTTGACATACCAACACATGGTGGGTTCAACCGAGCAATGCTCTAACAAAGAGATCCTGGTAGACCTTGTGTAAGAAGGAAGAAATCTTGGATGGAAAAGAATAAACAAACCAAACCAAGGCACTGTAGGACAAGTGGTGGTGATGATCACATGAGCAGAACATGTCAGGGTGGGCCCTTTGGATCTAATCCAAAGAAAAAAATAGTGAGAACAAGGATTCTTATTGATGGAGATACTATTGTTTTAGGCACTATAGATACAAAAAATATCAGGAAGAAATCTGCATCAACAACTGCATCTTCAAGAAATTTTTTTACTGCTGATAGATCTACATCAACCTCTGTTGTTGTTGCTGGATCTACACTTGCTGCTGGATCGAAAAGGAAGGCAAATGGAACTGCTGCATCTTCAACTTCTTCTGCTAAACCTAAATATGTTGCTGGATCGAAAAGGAAGGCAAATGGAACTGTTGCACCTTCAACCTCTGCCACTAAAGCTACATCTGCTGCTGGATAAAAAAAGAAGGCAAAAGGTATTGCACCATCAACCTCTACTGCACCATCAAGTTATGCTGCTAAAGCTACATCTGGCACAATTAACATCCAGAACCAGACAAATAATATTTATGAACCATCATCAAAAAGGAAATGAAAGCCTAACTCAAAGTATGTCTAGTCTAGTTTCTCTTTGTTCAAGTGGTCATTGGTGTTATGTTATGGTATTATGGTTGAATTAAGACTTGTATGGTTATGTTATGCTTTCCAAAAACTTTTAAGACCGGTTAGGTTATGCTTTCTAAAAATTTCTAAGACTGGTTATGGTTGTAATATATTATGTTATTATCATATGGTGTTTGCTTTTATAATTTGAATTAGTAGTGCAGTTCATATGTTATGCTTACATCATGCAAATTTTCCTTTCAAATTGTTCACATAGTGCATTTTCCTTGTGCCCAAATTGCTTGTGTTGGAACATTATCATCTTTTATATGACACGTGGCAGAATCTGGAACTGTTAGTAATCAACGGTTGGATTCATTTATTCCGGCGATGTGTCGCAATCTGAGACAAAGGACACAGAAGTTACAATGAGAAAAAATTGTATCGTTTTGGTAATTTGTATGGACATCACGTGTGACTCACATGTTCTATATACCCATCTCTGTCCGTCGAAGTCTTCGCATACGTGGCAAAATCTTAATGGTTTGGGGTATTTTTGACTTTTTTGGCACGTGCGAAGTCGCACAAGTAGAATTAACTCAGATTCCTAACGTTGGGGCAGTTTTCCAACATTTTTTGAACTTTGGGGCAGTTTTCCAAGATTGCAGCCCAAATTGGGGCATTTTTCCAATTTTCCCATGTAGGTATATTGATGAATGTGCAACGTGTTCATATATTAGTAATGTTTTTTTTTGTTGCAGTAGCACTAGATGTTTTTAGTTTCTTTATATTCTTTTGTTGGAAAAGGAAGGTTCTGGTGACATGATAGCCCCGTTTGGGATTGCTTTTTTCCTACAAAAACACTTTGTAACAAACTGTTTAGGAAAACAGCGTTTGGTAAAAAAAATTCAAAGCGTTTTTTTCCAAAAGCATTTCTGTTTTAGGTTAACTTTTAAAAGCTACCCATGAATAGATTTTAAAAGCAGTGAAAGCATAAGTTGTGGACCCACTCAATTTTAATTAATTGATTCTCTATTTTAACCTTGTTATTATATTAAAAAGACAGAACGGGTCCCCTAGCTCAGATGGTCATCCCCGTTCCTTAAAGTTTAATGCGCTGCAGGAGGTCCCAGGTTCGAGTCCCCAATGGCGTAATATTGCAGAAATTGTCCCCAATGGCGTAATATTTCAATTAATGTAGTAGTATGTCGTTGGAGCTTAGCTTGTTAGGTTTCCAACTAGTTTCATGTAATAATATTTATCTAATAATAGAATTAAATAATAAATTTATGTAAAATTCTTTCACTATTCAAATTTTATTAATTTTTGTTATAAAATAATAATTACAACAACAATATTATTTTAATAGTAGTATTTAAAGGTAAAACTTAGAATAGCATTAAAATATTAAACGATTAAAACATGAATGAGAATTTTTATTATTTTTTATCTTTATATCAATAATATTAAAAATAAAAAAATATATTTTATTATTAATAGATATAATTTAAAAAAAAAATTCAAACCATGTCTATTTTCGTCATTACCCACGTCGTAAGCACTTCAACATGATAATTTACCAAGCAAAATTTATAGTTTGATGGTTCCACAACACTCTACATATTATAGTTTACCAAACGTCTGACTTCTTTATTTTTAAAACACAGCACAGCACGCACAACACATCACAACAAAAAAGCACTTTTATAAATTTCACAGCAATACCAAACTAACTTGATGACGTTAGTGGATAGAAAGTTCCGATAACAGGGAATTGAAAGATCATCAAACCGGCTTTCCCTCCTGGAACGGAACTACCTATTCAACCGGTACAACTATTGCGGACATGTTAAATGGTCTTGTTTGGTTCGTCTGAGACCAAACCAAAGGGATTAACTCAACTGCAATTACAAGTTTTTTTAAGCAAAACTTCTTATGACGCAAATTATTGAAATGATATCGCGCAAGTAGAAAACGAGAGCAACCTGCAACTGCAACTCTCATACTAAAGCACCACATGGGTGGAATTCGCTAAGCCAACCTGCAAGAAGTTATTGTATTCTCTAGTGTGGGGCAAAAACATACGGCGAACCAAATATCACCAACATTAAAACTATCGGCATACCAACAGACCAGTACAGCAGGCTTAAACAATAGCTTTTCAACTCAGCTACTTTTCTCTTCTTCTCATCGTTGATGGCATCAGATACGATACCTCCAACATTGTAGTCCGTCATCAACGACTCGGGTGACCCATTCTTTATGAACTCCTTAACGAGCTTCACATAGATTTCCTTCATAGACTTTTTGTATCCTTGTAATTCTTCCTCAATTGCAACAGTAACACCTTGATCAACCTTGGATATGTTGTCATCGATATAAGGTATGCAAGAATTTAATATGCTTTCGGCATGGTCACGGAAATGTTGAACCACAAATTCTTTGAAGTGGTACGGTGGGTGATATAGAGTGGCCAACATTGTTTTACAATTTTGCATAAATATCTCTTGGTCGAAAGTTAAGTGCTCCCTTTCCATCCAGTAACCCCAAAAGGTAGGCAAAAGATAACTGTGATCAAGAGCTGGTGGTGCCGAAGAAATGAGATTTGATTGTAGCCACAGTAATATATCTAGCATGTTATGTTTTTTTTCTTTTCCGGCACACGTCACCACCCTACTAGGATGTAACAAAAGATAATAAGGCTCAGGTGCTGAAGAAATAAGACTTGATTGTTGCCGTAGTAATATATCTAATACTTTTTCTTTTTTTTCCTTTTCGGTACACGTTTTATAAGAAATTACCTTATCAGGATTCGGATTCAAATTGGGGTTCAACAGTAAATCGCGCCGCCGACGTAAGAAAATAATAGGATGTGTGTTTGGGTAACCACAAGAGATACAAATATCAAAAAAAAACAAACCTCCGTGATAAGGAGTACCTGGTGGTCCGATAATAACAGCTCTTAGCAGATCGATTCTTTTCTCGTAAGCCCTCACGAAGATTGAATCAGGAAGGTTGTCGTTGAGGATCTCCCGTTCTTTCATTATCAAAGAAATTGTCTCTGGGCTAAGCTCCGGTTGATGATATCTTGGAATATAATAATAATCTGCTTTTGGGTTTCTAATCAAATCATGCGACGGTGTTAACGCTAGAAAGTTAGATCGATGATCACGGCTATGCTTCCCGGTGATAACATCGAATTGCTTGAATTTATGTTTGAAATTCGTTGGTGCCATACTATTTGGTTTTGGTTCCTCATCATCATCGTGAATACGGATTACAGTCTCTTCTGATTTCGGATGAACTGCCATCGATAAAAAAAACAAAAATCTTATGAATTGAGAATTCTCACGAAGCCTCCATTCCATTTATATATATATAGACTCAAAACCGACAATAACTAGGTTTAAAGAAACTAGTCCTACTTTGACTGCGACTTTGTTTTTTAAATTACCACGATATGAAAATTTTAAATTGGTTGGGCTTGGACTATTCTAAGGACATGCAAATATTCGAGAAGAACCGTTTTTTTTTAGGGGATCATGGTCTTATTAGGTCATCTACCCTACAATGATAAGGGATGTCCTAACAATAATCCTATTTAGCAAGTTTACTAATTTTCTCTTAACCTAATTAACATTAACCCTAATACTAACTCTAATCGTGATATATTAACCCTAATGTAAAAAAAAAATGCACCCTAGATAACTAACCCGTGAACCTCTTCTTCTTCTTCTTCTTTGCAAACTTGCCTCCATCGATTCATCGTCAATTCATAAAATTTTCATCGTCGATTAATCAATCGATTATAAGAATGCCCCGTCGAAGGCAAACCATGCGAAAACCAGGAACAAGTCCATCATTAGGACGTCTAGCGAATCAACCACATGAAATTGTGGAAGAAGTTGAACCGGAGGAGCAACTAATTCGTCGCAACAGCCGCAAGAAGAACGCTGAATCTTCCATGGGACACATTAGAGGGTATTTCTCGACAAACCCATTCCTTTTAATTTGTTTTTCATCGATTCAATTGAATAGAAATCATGAAAATAGGCTTCAAATGGTAGTTACAGTGTTGGGTTCGGTTAGATCGTGTTTTATATTTGCCCTAGGTTCCTAACCGAACTTACTGAATTGAAGAACACGAAGAACGGTTCGGTTATATGTGATTCAGATTATGTAACCGAACTTTAGAGTTCGATTGTTTCGCAAAGAAATTGTAAAATTTCCATGTAACCGAACTCTAGGGTTAATTGCATAGAAAGAAAGTTTTTATGAGTTCGGTTTGTTCGCAAAATTTCTATGCAACCGAACTCTAGGGTTAATAGCATAGAAAGAAACTTTTATGAGTTCGGTTTGTTCGCAAAATTTCCATATAACCGAACTCTAGTGTTCCAAAAACATGACAACATGCTAAAACATCCAGGAGAAGGTTCGGTTACCTGCCCAATTTTACAAGTAACCGAACTCAAGCCTTGAACATCTGATTATTTTTAAAGGTTGAGTCGGTTACCTACACAATTTTACAAGTAACCGAACCTATGAGTTCGGTTTGTTCGCAAAACATGATCTGGTAACCGAACCTTACCCTGGATCACCAATAATTTGTTTAAGTTGGCCTTTTTGTGATTTATTCCTAATATATTTTGTTGTCTTTATTAGTGTCAAAGGTAATAAATCCAACCAACCATTACCTGAAGATTTGATAACTCCTCCTCCTAGAGGGGGGGGGGGGTACACTTAGGTGCCGATAAGCGTGGAACCAAATACGTCGTCAACCAAGACGATGTCAATAGAGATAATGTTGACGCTGTCATTCAACAAGTGTATGAGGAGATTATGGAAGAAACGTGTGATCCAGTGCATGAAGAGGAGATTATGGAAGAAACGGGTGCACAAGAACATGAAGAGGTGATTGTGGAACACGTAGAACACAATCAAAGAGAAGGTAAGCAAGTAATTGAAGAAGAAGAAGGAAATGAGGATGACGATGACGATGATGATGATGAAGGTGAAGAAGATGAGGATGAGGAAGAAAAATGAAATGAGGATGAGGAAGATGATGATGATGATGAAGAAGAAGAAGAAGAAGAGGAAGCGGTTGAAATTATTCAAAAAACGCCTAAACCGCCTTGTGCTAGATATGCATACATTCCTGAAGATGCACTGTGCTTGCCGCCGAAGAACCCAACCAATGGAACTCCTAGAGATGGAGGGCTGAAATTGATTGGCTACAAAAACTCATGGGCTGCCAAGATTTTTGCGACCAAGGTATTGAATCTTATCCATGAAGATTTGTTAATTTGGTTCTATTTTTATATATATATTTTTATATAAGATACGATACGATCTTGTTATTGTAGAACCATAATAATGTTGTCCGTGTTTTAAAACGTCAAAAGAACAAGAAATGGAGTATAGAGCATGAGTGTGATGAGTTCAAGAATGCGGTATACGATTGTGTTCTTTGGAGAGCGATAGAACAAGCGCACCATAAATTTGATGCTGTCACTGTTACTGCGTTTACCGAGAGAGATTATCCAGAGACGGATACTTTCCTTCTACCCTTTGGCGAGATGGCAAATAACTCCAAATGATTGTTATAGAATCACGGGCCTACCAATTACTGGAACAAGTGTTCGAGCTGGCTACGATCCTAATATGATTTTTGGAGCTCTTGAAAAGTTGGTTGAAAAGTGTCTAGGATGGGACTCTACAAAGGCACAATGTGAGTTTAGAAAATCTGCAAAGAAGCCTAAAAGAGGTGATGAGCATAATCCGTTCAATGCAGACCGCACGACCAAGAAGATGTTGAAAAAGATCAAGTTGAACACCTTGTTTGATGAGTTCTCAGGGACTAGAGCTAAAGTTCTTGGAGGAAAGTTGGTGATGACGGAGGAGAAGCTTACACACCATGTGAATGCTTATTTGTTGTACCAACTGGGAACCATTTTCTTCCCTGACACTTCAGGTGCTGCGGTAAACACCCATTACCTCCAGATATTGGACCCACTTGGTGAGGTGAACAACTACTGTTGGGGCATTGCGGTTCTTTCATTTGTTCAATCGGATCTCAGAAAAGCTTCGAGGCTAAAGAGTCTCTACTTTGGAGGGTTATACACCCTTGTTCAGGTACGCCGTTAAGTTTTCCTTTGTTTTCCATAATTGAATTAATGTGTATTGTCACTAATCATAATTGTATCTTTTCTTGGTTTTTCTCATAGGTTTGGGTGTTCGACCACTTCCCTGAACTGAAATTGTCTCATTCTCACGATCCCTGGCCTTATGGGAAGCCTACAGCTGGTAAATATGAAATTTTGAACTCACGGGACAAGAAGAAGGAAGAGAAGGTGTTGAGGTTGAGGGAGAAATTAGATGATTTGACGCTTGAAGATGTGGTTTTCTATCCATACGCTTATGATGAAGATCAATATGATATTGATGTTGAGACTATTGATTTCTCTCCAGTCGCGGCTTACAACGGACCGTTGTTTCATCCTGGAGGTTGTACAATGTATAATCCTCGGAGAGTATTGAGACAATGTTCTTGCATTCAAACTATCCCAGATGAGGACAAATTCAACTTCAAAGTGACAAAGCGGGGAACCAAAAACACCGAACTGAATTTTGTTCCCAAATACGATCCAACTCCATCTGTGGACCATTGGAACAACTTGTATGAGTAAGTGGTTCCTATTGAAGATTTACCTGATATCACTGATGATCCAAATGCTTGTGAAGAGGGTTACATTGAATGGTATCAAAACTGGTCTCATCCTTTGGTAATAAACCATGTCCAACAAGCTCGTGCTGATAAAACGAAAACGAATATGGTTGAGAAAGAGGCTCAGAGGATTACGAATAATACTCCCAAATGTGGTGATGAGGCTTTTATGTTATGGAATGCGGCGGTAAGATATATCTCTCATCTTTTATTTCTAGTCAATTATTTATGATTTTGATTGAAAATAGAAATAATAGTCGTTTATTTATGCTTTTGTTCTCTAAATAGAAAAAGGCTAAAATGTTGAAGAAACTTATGGAAAAGATAAAGAGTGGAGACTCGATGAAAACTAATGAACTGCAAGACCTCTACGGTGAATTGAGTCATGTTTTTGCACCCCCCACTGTTGATCCAATGCCGGCGAAGAGGACTCGCAAAGAAGGTGAAGGTACAAGTCATATGGTTGAACAACAAAGAAGTGGAGAGGATACTCATAGTGACGAGGGAATTGCTAGAGCTCCAAGACGCAAGAAGGGAAAAGTTTCTCGTAGGGGTCGTGATAAATGAGTGATTGGAGTTATTTGGTTTCTTATTATGGTGAAAAATACTTATGTTGACTTTTTAACGGCGGATTTAGTTTTATGAATTTTGCAATATTTATTTGGTTTCATTTTATGTTGAAAAAAACTTTGAAGTTTGCAATATTTTGTTTTTTTTAATTCCTGACTAGTAGTTCTGTTTGATAACAATTTTAGAGTGTAACCGAACTCACAGTTCGGTTACACTTCAAATGTCCATTATAACTGAACTGAACTGTTGAACTAAAATGAAAACATGCTAAAACATCCAGGAGAAGGTTCGGTGAACAGTCAAAAAATGGCAGGTAACCTAACTTAGGAGTTCGGTTACCTGCAGAAAAATATCTTGTAACCGAACTCTACTGTTCGAAAAAACATGACATTGTTCGGTTACCTGCAGAAATTTACCAGGTAACCGAACTCAAGCCTTGAAATTCTGATTTATTTTAAAGGTTAAGTTCGGTTACCTACACAATTTTACAAGTAACCGAACTCAAGCCTTGAACTTCTGATTTATTTTAAAGGTTGAGTTCGGTTACCTTCACAATTTTACAAGTACAGAACTCAAGCCTTGATCTTCTAGTTTTTTAAAGGTTCAGTTCGGTTCGATTGCAAAGAAATTGAAAATTTTCTATGTAACCGAACTCTAGGGTTAAAAAAATTAGAAAGAAATTTTTTTATGTAACCGAACCTTGTTGTTATTCCCATTATTTTGAGTACTGTAAGCACCGAACTATGACCTACGAGTTCGGTTCGATCGCAAAGAAATTGTAAAATTTCTATGTAACCGAACTCTAGGGTTAAATAAACTAGACAAATTTTTTTTATGTAACCGAACCTTGCTGTTATTCCCATTATTTTGAGTACTGTAAGCACTGAACTATGACCTACGAGTTCGGTTCGGTCGCAAAGAAATTGTAAAATTTTTATGTAACCGAACTCTAGGGTTAAAAAAACTAGACAGAATTTTTTTTATGTAACCGAACCTTGCTGTTATTCCCATTATTTTGAGTACTGTAAGTACCGAACTATGACCTACGAGTTCGGTTCGATCGCAAAAAAATTGTAAAATTTCTATGTAACCGAACTATAGGTTTAAAAAAATTAGAAAGAATTTTTCTTATGTAACCGAACCTTGCTGTTATTCCCATTATTTTGAGTATTGTAAGCACCGAACCTTGCTGTTATTCTCATTAGTTCGGTTACTTGTTCATCCTCACAACTAACCGAACTACACCTTCAGATGAATTCATTTACTTGTTCATCCTCACAACTAACCGAACTACACCTTCAGAGGAGTTCGGTTAGTTGTTCTTCATATAAACTAACCTAACTGTTCAAAATCCAGTTCCAAATCTTACATTTTTGGGGAATTTTTACCAATTAAACATACATTATCTATGAGAGGATGAAGATGAAGAATCAGATTCATCACTTGAATACTCAAATGGGGTGAATTGAAAATGTTTTTTATTTTCCATGTTTTTCTCCTTCATCTTCTCTAACTCTAATCTCACAAAAAATTCTACTCATAATAATTTACTCATCTAATAAAAACCCATCTTTTAATTTAATCTCACTAATTATTTTTAACTAAATCATTTCACTAATCACAACCTAAAATTAATTAGGAGGGTAGTTTAGGTATTAATATAAATATCATATATGGGGTGACCTAGAATTACTTCCAATATCTTTACCCAAAATAGAACCATGGTCCCCAAAAAAACCATGGTCCAAAAAAACGGTTCTCCGAGAAATACTTTAGACTTCATAGTGGTTTTTGAACAAAATGTGGTTTGAGATTGAGATTTTTTTTCCATCCCTTTTCCAAACAAAAATGCTCTTAAACTAATGTGATGTTTGTTTTCATGCATTTACAATAAAAAAATGTGAGCAAAAGGAACAGCAGCTAATAAAAATGGCCTCCATCTATTAGTCATACGTAAATTGTCCAAGACATTCTTAAGATTCATAAAAGCACCGACTCAGTATTGGCCTTTCGAGTACAAATAGAATGTACCTGAAAAAAAATCCTAAAACATGTCAAATACAACATACTCCCAAGAACTGCACAAGTTAAGTGCAAGAACAAGAAGAATCAAGAACACGAAAGTAGCGACTACATCAAAGAATGTGCTTATGTCAGAATGTGTCTATGTAGTTAGAGAACTTACTGCTTCAACCAATTTTTCTGCTAGATGTTTCTTCTCTTGTGCGAAGATCTCTTTTCCATGCTCAAATCTGTCCAGGGAGATTATTTCCTGCAGGATCACATCAGGAACCTGACATCGTGCCTGTAAATTTAATCCAACGACAATTAGAAGAGTACAGTGTAAGTAAGATTTAAAAAGGAAAAAAAAAAGAAGAAAAATAAACAGATTTCACCAGTAAATCTTACATCTTTGGAGAAGTTAGCCAAGGAGATTCATTTTGAAGAAGCCGCGTGTCAGCGTCTGTGGGCTTTTTGTAGACTAGAATTGCAAATTTCATAAGTATCCATTTGTTTCCCAACAGTCATCTGACATGATAATGATACAGAATTCCATAACATCAATAATAGAGGAGAAACAGTATAATGTAAGTCTGTAATATTGTATCAGAACTAAATATTGTACGTACTTCAAAAGTGTAAATACTGGTCTCGCAGTTCCATTTTTCCTACAAACAACTCCTAATGAAGATATTGCACTTTCTTTCTGGTCAACTTTGCTATTCTTCAAAAAAGGCAGAATGTCACGGTGAGAAAACCACCATTTAAAAACAAAGCTTTTGTTTGTATCAAATCAACAGAATCATTGCTCTAGCTGGATACCAACAAGAAATAAAACTACTTGCTGAGCCTAACCAGTTATGCTATTTGAAGTTTTGTCACTATCAGAGTTCAATGCTTCGAACGGGGACAGAATCTGTGTCCCGACCACGTATGGGTGCATTGTTGACTATTCTTTATGATCCTCTGTGTGTATACATATATTTCACTATCAGACACGTGTATATAAAAAGATACGTGGAAAGCATGCAGGCCAAGACATCAAAACATGATGCGCTGCGAAACACCGAATAAACCCCGAGGAGTTACTTTATCTCATCCCCAAAAGAATCTAAGATCAACGGTGGAGAGAAAGTTAGCTGACACGGACGTGACAGGGGCAGAAGACACTTGTCTGACACGAGCAGACCTCTCAACTACCCGCATTAAACACTCTGAGCAGTGTACGTGTCGATCAACCTGTGGAACGAGCGAGGATATATCTGCGGGATCAAGGGGCAAACGCAGACCTCTGCGTGATAGACACAAGAACACAAGAAGATAAGGTTTCAACGGCCTTCAGAGATGGGTCCCACATTCTAACCTTATAAATACCCCTTCTCCACCAAGAGGAAGGGGGATCGGAAAAATCAGAAAGGGAAGGAGAGAGAGAGATTGCAAGTGTAAGTAAATCCTTTAGAAGAGAGAAACATGTAAACCCAAAAGTCATTCGACTACTCGTGTAACCGTGAAGAATATAATAAAACAACAAACCCCGTGGACGTAGGCCTTAGTGCTGAACCACGTAAACCTCGGTCTTGTTTACATTTCAGCACTTTATATTTGTCTAACCCCATGGATCTTTACTTATACGTTTTGATTTCTTTGTTTTTACCTATATCCCGTGCGCAAACGCCTCGCATGGAGTTGTTAGATGAGGCTATGATAAACCCGAAGGTTTTGAGCCAAGGAATCAACACTAGGATATCATCATCACAAATCTCTCTAGATTATGATGATTGGTTGTGAGCATTCAGATGCCTTCGTGATTTGTGTGTTCACAATTTGGCGCTAGAAATAGGGATCTCCTTGCATTTTTAAAAGGATCTCCTTTAATAAAACTTTAACCTGTGTATTGTAACTCGTGTGTATTAATCCTCTCCTGGAAGAAGATATTTCGCCAACTAACCCGATTCACGCGGATATTCCCGTTTTTTGTTTGAAATTCCTTGTGCAGAAAGAACGTATTGTGAGTAAAGAAGGCGAGTTTCTGCGAGATTTCATTGTCGACAAAAGGACCCGTGATGGAAAAGACGCAGGAAGCAGGAAAATCCAAAGCTTTGTCAAAAGAAACACCCAGGACAACCCCGGTCATCACCCGAAGCAAGCAGAAAGGAGACAAAGCTAAAATGACCAGTCAAAGGCAAGATACTGCGGAAATCACTTCACCTATGAACGCTAATTCAGTTGCAGCAGCGGCTCTTAGAGCAGCGGCGACAAAGTACGGTGCGGCTGTGGTAGTCCCGAAGGCTGCAGAGGCTAGAAAAACTTGCGCCGTGAATCAACTTCATCAACCAAGAGAAAGGGTGGATGAATCCAGAACATTCCAACCCGTGCACCTTCCAACTTTTGGAATGCCACCAACAAATGATCAAAATCAAACCATACCGGCGGCTCTAGCACCGCAGAGGGGCACTCACCCCTATTTGGAAATGCCAGCAACCGAAGCTGAACCTCTGCCACCTTTAGTGCAGACCGTAGAGGAAAGCGGCACCATGGCCGTAGTGGCACGCGCGGGGACTCCCAATCAGGGGTCCAACCAATCACATCGACTGATGGCTGAGCTTGAGGAACTGAAGAAGAGCCAGCAGGTTTACGCAGATGCTGTAGCCCTGTTGGCCAGAGAAAATCAAGATTTAAAGGAGCGGATTGCTCTAAGCACGAAGACCAGCCAACAACTTGATGAAGCAAATTCCAAAGCACCAGAGCCAAACCGAGACTGTAGAGTCGTCATAGCGGCTAATGGAGACGCGACTAGGGGAAGTAGCGTATCCGACCCGGATTATGACGACGGAGAGTCAGACGGTAACGAGCAGAATAATTTAGGGCACCACCGCGCGATGGAAGAGCTACGAGATGAGATGATGGCCGAGATCAGGCAATTAAAAAATAGACAAGGCGGGGGGAGGTTAAAAGAGGTCATGAGAGAAGCTAACTCTACGCCCTTAACTCATCGCTTGGCCAACACCCCTATTCCACTGAAATGCCCTGTCCCAACGTTCGAATGCTATGATGGATCCAGTGAACCTGATGCACATATTCGGTACTACAACCGTGTCTTAGCTAGATGGGGTCAGAACGACGCCGTACTCTGCAGATACTTCCCGTCAAGCCTGAAGGGATCGGCATTATCATGGTTCGATAATCTTCCACCAAACTCCATCCACTCATACGACCAACTCGCAGAGAAATTCTTAAGAACGTACATGTACAACAAGACTGTAAACACCGGAATGGATAAGCTCTTTTCACTAGCGATTGGCTACAAGGAAACCACGAGAGAGTACACTAACAGATGGCACAAGATCTGCCAAGCCATAGGGAGCGTGGACCCAGTGGTAAGCATCAATTGCTACAAATGGGGATTAGACCGAATGAGTCCCCTATTTGTTGAAATTCATGGGAGCGTGCCTAAGACAGAGGGAGATCTTCGAATAATTATCGAAAAGCACGCTCGACTTGAAGAAATTCAACGGGAAAACCCGAGGGCATATCCGCAGAGATCTCACCGCACCAATTCAGCGGAACAAACCAATGGGGCCAAAAGGAGTTGCTCAGTGGAGAGACCTCACGAAGATAGGAAGGAACGAAGGGATGAACGAAGAACTGGTGACCGAAAATTCGAAGATCAAGTTTACACGAAACTCAACGCTAGCTATGCTCGTACCCTACGAGAGATCAAAGGGAGGGAAAACTTGGAGTGGCCATGGTCTAAGGGAAAGCATCCCCCGAGATCCGAGAAGTCTAAAGATTACTGTGAATATCATTGTTTCAACGGACACCATACCGAAAAGTGCAAGAACCTTAAAATAATGATCCAAAAATTAATTGATGCGGGAGAGCTCAAACATTACGTACGAAAGGATGTTACCGATGATAGATCCAAGCGAACCAAACCAGTCCAACTTCCGGAAGGAAACCGAACAATCAACACCATCTCGTGTTCCGAAACCACAGGTCCCTCACTTACAGCGCAAATAGGAAAAAGGTTACGGAAGCAATTCGAAGACCGCTGCGAATCGTATAAGGTCGATGGGATAGTGGTGGACGAGCACGAATAATGGATGGAATCTCCTATCATCTTCGATGCCGAGGATATCGAAGAAGATATGGAAGACCATAACGATCCCTTGGTCCTAACGCTACCAGTAGCTGGATGTAACCTCAAAAAGATCCTCATAGACGGGGGAAGCTCCGTAAACGTCCTATTTTACGATGCATTCAAACGGATGAAGCTCCATGATGAACAGTTAATGACCTCTTATCACACCATCTACGGATTCAATGGAGCAGCCACGAAGCCCTTGGGAGACATCGTGTTGCAGGTTAATGCAGGGCCCATGAAACTGGAAACCCGATTCAGTGTGGTGGACACCCCTTCCCCCTACAACGCTATTATTGGACGAAAATGGATACATAAACTCAAAGGAGTTGCGGCAACATACCACCAATATCTCAGATTTCCAACACCTGAGGGAGTAATGGAAATCAAGGGAGATCGAGTCACTACGAGAGAGTGCCAGGCCACTCAGGATCATATCAACAACGAGCAAGAAGAGCACCGAAAAATCCGAAGAGTAAAAAATAAAGAAACCGCGAAAGAGAAGGCCATAGACCTGTTCCTCAAGGAAACTACAGGGAAGGGCTTGACGAAAGATGATAATGTCCTAAGCACAGAGACAAGTACTTCAACAACCAGCGAAGAACAGAAACACGCTAAATAGCAGTTAAAGAACGTCCCAGTCCTCGGAAACCCGAAGCCTGTGTTCACACCAGTGGAGCCCGTAAAAGAAATCAACATAGGAACGGAAGAAAACCCGAAGATGATCAAAATAGGGACCATAATGGACGAAGGAAGGGAACATTCTTTAACCAAATTACTTAAGGAATACGCGGATGTGTTCGCCTGGAAGCTAGGAGATATGCCGGGGATTGACCCAAAAGTAATCCAACACGAGCTACGCATCAAACCGGGCACGCCCCCGTTCAGGCAGAAAATACGAAAAGTAGCTCCAGAGTATCATGAGGCAGTAGAAACAGAACTTCGGAAACTACTAGACGCAGGATTTATCAAGGAAGTCAAGTATCCTACCTGGATCTCCAACATGGTCATTGTTCCTAAGAAAAATGGAGGGGTTAGAATATGCATCGACTTTACTAATCTCAACAAGGCATGTCCAAAGGACAACTATCCCCTGCCGAGCATAGACCAGCTGGTAGAAGCAGTATAAGGATATGAAGAACTGTCATTCATGGATGGACATTCTGGCTACAACCAAGTGGACCTGGCAGAAGAAGATCAGCCACACACAGCGTTCTACACCCCACATGGCCTTTATTGCTACACTAGAATGCCCTTCGGACTTTGAAACGCAGGGGCAACATACCAAAGGATGGTCGATGCTATCTTCAAGCCATGGATTGGAGGAACCTTAGAAGTCTACGTTGACGACATGCTCGTCAAAAGCAAGCTGCGTAAAGATCACCACCAGGACCTGAGGAATATCTTCGAAGCAATGAGAAAACATCACATGAAAGTGAATCCGGAGAAATGTACTTTCGGTGTCACCTCGGGGAAATTCCTCGGGTATCTGGTAACAAAAAGGGGCATCGAGGTAGACCCATCAAAGAAGCCATAGTAGAGATGCCGTCCCCAAAGAATTTAAAGGAAGTACAGAAACTCAATGGATCCATAGCAGCGTTGGGCAGATTTATTGCCCGGTCCTCGGACAAATGCAAACATTTCTTCAATGTTCTCAAAAAAGGGAGCAGGTTCGAATGGACCGTTGAATGCGAGGAAGCATTCCAAAAAATCAAAGAACACCTAGCCTCAATCCCGATCCTGCAGAAGCCAGATCCTGACGAGGTTTTGGCACTGTACATAGCAGCAACAGAAGACGCAGTCAGCGCAGTATTGGTCAAAACCAATACAAAGATAGAACAACCTATCTATTACGTCAGCAAGACCCTCAATTCTGCGGAAAGGAACTATACTAAGATTGAACAGCTCATCCTCGCATTGGTGTGGGCTACACAAAAACTGAGAACCTACTTCCTAACTCACCTCGTCAGGGTCCCATGCAAAGCACCATTGGAAGCAGTCCTCAAAAGCACGGGAAAAGTGGGCCGAATAGCCAAATGGAACACCCATCTGGACCATTTCAACATCATTCATGAAATTCAACATTCTCGGAAGTCCCAAGTTCTGGCGGATTTCTTAGCAGACCTCCCCCTTGACAACAACGAAGAGATTAAGGGAATACCAGAAGCCGAGGAAGAAAACAAGGATCCAATGGATATCCTCGAACCTGCGAGTCAAAGACAATGGGAAGTCTTCGTCGACTGATCCAAAAATAAGGAAGGAGCAGGAATAGGCATTGTCATTATCACCCCAACCGGAGAAAGGATTATACAGGCACTTAGGTTGGAATTCAAAGAGCATACCAACAACATTGTTGAATACGAAGCTGTCGTACATGCCCTCCGTATAATAATAGAGATGGGGGTAACCGATGTAAGGCTGACAAGTGATTCGCAGCTTGTCATACGGCAAATAGGGCTCGAGTATAATGTGTACGATGACACCCTCTCATCTTACATGGCCTTGGTCCAAACATTGGCATCACAAATCTCGAACATTAAGTTCCGGCACTTATGAAGAAGGGACCTCAGGCACGCGGATGCCCTAGCATATATATCATCCATGTTGAGGGATAAAAATGTCGAAGCTATTAAAATACCAAGGGTATACGAGCCTTCGATTGCATCTCAATTCTCCTTCGCTACCAATCAAGATACAGTGGAAGAAAATATCGAAGACCAGGTAGGAGAAGACATCCATAACGACTTTGACGAAGAAGATATCATGTCAAGAGAAAATCAAGACGAAGACTTCAGCAACGAAGATGACTGGAGAGTGACGATCCATGCCTTTCTCGAAAAGGGAAGCTTACCTGCGGATCAGAAACAAGCTAGGAAGATACTCTCCAAAGTAGGAAGATATGATCTTCGGGATGGGGTCCTGTACAAGAAATCCTTCCTTGGACCATTACTACGTTGCTTGTCCCGGAAAGAGTGGCATCGAATTCTAAAAGATATCCATTATGGTGACGCGGGGAATCATAGTGGCATGAGATCACTAGCTGACAAAGCAAAAACGCAAGGATATTACTGGCCGACAATGATACAGGACGCCGCGAGGATGTCACGACGATGTGAAGAATGTCAGCGCTTCGCCAAAAAGATCCACGCGCCGGCAACAATGTTAAACTCCGTCGATAGCCCGTGGCCATTTTCAAAATGGGGCGTAGACATCGTCGGACCTTTCATCGAAGGATCAGGGAAAAGACGATTTTTGATAGTAGCCACGGACTACTTCAGTAAATGGGTGTAGGCTAAGGCCTTGGCCAGGATCAGAGACGCGGATGTGTTTACTTTCATATTCCAGAACATCATTTGCAGATTCTGTATACCCGCTGAAATTGTGTCTGATAATGGCAAGCAATTACAGGGGAAAAATATAGACATGCTCTTCGATACTTTCAAAATAAGAAAGAACAAGTCCACCCCCATATACCCTCAAAGCAACGGACAAGCGGAAGCTACCAACAAGACCCTCGCCCTTATACTCAAAAAACAATTAGACGAGCATAAGGGAAGATGGTGCGAACAACTGCACAATGTGTTATGGGCATACAGGACAACACGAAGATCCGCCACCGGGGAATCCCCGTTTCTTCTAACTTATGGAGCTGAAGCAGTCATCCCTACGGAAATCCTCATGCCAACCACGAAGACCGAAGCTTGGGAGAAAAACCTCACAACAGATATGATGTTAGAAAGGTTGGACGACTTGGAAGGAAGAAGGGAAGCAGCATTACAAAAGATGGAAAATTATCAACGAAGACTAGCAAGGGAGTACAACAAAAAGGTAAAGCTTCGGAATTTTGTAGAGGGGCAGTATGTGTTGAGAACAATCCCACGGTATCAGCAAGAAAAGAAATGGGGAAAATTAGCACCGACGTGGGGAGGACCTTTTATAATACACGACGTTGCGGGTAACGGTTCCTACTACCTTCGTAATCTAAAAGGCGAGGTCCTCCGGCATCCTTGGAATGCTAAGTGGCTCAAACCATACTTCCCATAGGAGCAACGCAGACTTGAATCTGCTAGGAGTGTACCAGAAGAAGAAGGGAGCCTGACCGCTCCACATGTTTCTATCTCTGGAAGAGGAAGTGCAGGCCTCAACCTATCAATCAAACAAGCTTTCAAATTATCAAGTCAACGGAATCTATCGACAATATTGGGGAAAGTAGTTAATCTACAATCTCTCAGGGCTCCCCCATCAGTGTCCATAAGTGTAAGACCAGGGGGAAGGCACCCAGCAGAAAGAGATACCCAACCAATCTTAAGGAAACGGGTCGACGGAATGGGTGTGTAAATATTTTAACCCCATATCCTAGAACGTTGCCTCGGCCCCCACCGTCTGGGAATCCTCTGGCCCAGGATTCGCCAGCGGGGTGACAGGTCTCAAGACGATCACGAAGGTACCTTCCTTCAGTATCGCACCCAAACACTTAAAAAACTTTGTTTTTTTTTTTTTTCACAAATGTTTAAAATAAAAACAAACCAACCTTGCAGGTATATCAAGAAAAGGATCCATTTCATAAAGGTTGATTACAAAAAGTGAAAGGCCAATTCAAGGAAGGATACACATCAAAAAATATTCCTTTTACATGATATTAGCAAAAAATATTCTTGTTACATGATTACAAAAAGAGAAGGATAATGATGCCGCGGTCTCTACAAAATGTTGCGGTCTCTACCTAGATAATGCCGCCCCATCGGCAGGATTGTTCCGAAGACTTGAAGGGACGCTCCCACCAAAAGAAGGTCCCGAGGAGCCAGGCAGGGCAGAAGGAACTGGACGACGAGGATAGTTCTTCACGAGACCATGCTCGTTCTTTAGGCCAAGTTCTATCCTCTCCAACATCTTGTTCGTCTCCTCATCCAATTGACAACGAGCCTTGTGTTTAATAACTGTTGTCCGCTGTTGGGCTTGGGATAATAACGAAGATAGCCGATTCACTTCTCTAGAAGCAGCACCAACGGCCTCCTCGCGAGTTGCCGCTAAATTCTTGAAATGATTGGTCTGTTCTTCCTGCTGCGCTAAGGAAGATTGAGCCTTTTCAAGTTTTTCATTTGTGACGCGAAGGTGTCCCTCGAGCTCTGAAAAAGAAAACACCACGGAGTTAGCGCAGAAAAAACACGGTCACACTCGATGAAATAGGGTTATACCTTCGACACAAGCCGAAGCCTCTTCATACTCATTAACAACCGCATCTCGCGCTTCATCAAGATGTTCATATTCCACGGATAATTTCTTATAGTCTAGTTGAAGGTTGGTGAGAGTAAATTGACAGGCATCTAATTCTACCTGCTTCATCGAATCCATGTGACGAAGGTGGTCGACCTCTTTATTTATCTCTGATACCCCTTTGCTAAGTTTGTACATACACACTTCAAGATTCCTCTCAGACTCAGCCTGACGAGCTACGTCGGCACGGGACGCGGCAAGAGCATTGCTGAGAGCGCAGACTTCGGCACGGGCATCATCTCTTTCTCTGACAAGACAGAGCATACTATCCTTAACTCCTGGAAGAGGATTGGATCGAGCCTTCTGTAATTCTTCTTCCAGCAGCTGAATCCTAGACTCCAGCAAGGAAGTACGCTCACGGTCTTCCCGCAGACTATCACGTGTCCACAGCAGTGTGCCATTAAATAAAGCACGATCATGGTTGTACAGATTTTGCATGTCGACCATCTGAACATGCCTGGCGCGCCATACCTCAGCCCGAGCATCCCATTTCTTGGCTTCATTCTTAATTTTCTCAACAAGATCTTTAATACGAGATTTTTTCCGTACTCTTTCGTTTCGAAGCCATATCAGCTCGGGGACGCCACCCACTGGAGATAGGGTGGGGAGACTCAGACAGAACAACTAAGAAATAGAGGAATGACGACACACTGCGAGGGAAAAAGAACCAAACCTGTGCAAACTGAAATTTGGCCGCGAGCTTGCTCTAACTCAGCGCGAACAGCAACAAGCTCTGAACGAAGACCGGCCTCTGCTTCACCCAGCTTTTCTTTCTCCTTGAGGCTTTTCTTCAGCTCTTCTATTTCCACCTCAGCCGCAGATAATTCCTTTTCTCTGTGACGAAGCTTAGCCTCGAGCTTCAGAGATTTCGCCTTGAAGAACTGATACAGCACGTGGTTACAATGCTCACTCCTCATCATCTACACATCAAGACGACAAACATTATTTCACCGAAGAATTCGATCGTCACGAAGAAGTATGTACGAAAATTTACCTCCAAGACACGCTGCTGCGGAAAGACATATTGATACCCGTCGGCTATGGCCATCATATCTGCAACGGAAGTAGGAGGCTCCGACACAAGGGTACCTTCGGGAACACTCAAATTTTTTCCCCAGGCTTCAGACACCCGCGCCTTGGAAGACATCTCCATCATGCGACGGGTATACGCAGTAGATTCTTTTTCCCCAGCAACAACAGGGGCGGGATGAGGGACAAATAGAAGATTCTTTTCCTTGAACCAATCCATTATGGCGTCCTCACCCTCAGACGTCGGCAACTGTGGAAGATTACCAGCAGGCGCATCAATGACCGACTTCCCCTTCTCTGACACGGCCCCTTCAGCACATATGTCGGAACCCACATGCGCGGCATGCTCCTCCGCGCCACCATCTTCAACAGTAGCGTCTCCATTACCATCACCACCAAGAACATCCCAATTATCATTGGGGGAAAGTAAAGAGAAGTCCTCAGGAAAATCAAGGACATCGTCAAAGAACTCCCCTGTGGAGTACATCCGATCAAAAGAAAATTCTTGAGAGGTGGGAAGGGTATCCGCGACATCACCAGCAGGGACAGAAATGTCACCGATAACACCGTCATCAGCCACCACGGCTTTGTTTCTCCCTTCATCACCATCATGACCCACGAAGACCTCTTCTTCAACATTGATAGGGGAAGTACCAGTACGTTCCTCCCCATCTGTAATCTCCTCATCCTCAGCAAACTCTTCGTTCACTGGACTAGTAACTTCTTCATGGGCCTCAGCCTCGCCCATCACAATGGTAGAAGACTGCTTCGGCTTAATCTTTTTCTTCTTCAACACCTGAAAACCAACACACCACAAAAAGAATTATTTTTCCCAAACAGTTGAATTTCTAAAAAAGGAGAAGCGCAGCTAGAATCCGCGTACCTGAGCAGTTGAGGTACTCTTCGGTGGAAGTATAGCACCAGAACCTTCCTCCTCGTCTCCCTCTACGACGTCAAGGGCATAAGGGAAATTCATACCCGCAAAGTTCAAACGC
The DNA here is from genome assembly GCF_003573695.1 of Papaver somniferum. NCBI lineage: Eukaryota > Viridiplantae > Streptophyta > Magnoliopsida > Ranunculales > Papaveraceae > Papaver > Papaver somniferum. The sequence continues at coordinate 115,235,893 of NC_039368.1, read as the reverse complement.
CAGGGACAGAAATCCCCATAACGAGCAGGAGGAGCCTCGCGTGGCTTACTACTCTCGGTAGGCCGCCAACCGCGGGGACCAGGAATCCAACCGTAAGCCCATGGACCGACTATTTCGATAACGGTAGCGTGCCACTCGTAGTCATGGTCGCGCTTGATCCTCTCGCGCGCTGGGAAAAGTTTCCGATGACTAGACCCCTCCGTGCCAGGAACATACTTCAGCTTGGCATCGCTGACCTCATTTAACAGACGAATCTCGCCCCGAGGAGCAGCGAGATTCCGAAGGATGACACTCCACGGCTTGCGGTTCCTACTATTGACTTAATCACCGAAGGAGTTATTCAAATTCTCAGGAGTATACCATTCCTTCTCCGCGGGATTGGGAACGTAGCAAGTCATTGACGTCTCCCCCTTACTCCACAGATAGCACTCCTTCAGGGCGCGGAGATAATTCCCCGATAGTTGGGATACGGAACGGCTGTGAGTATTGGTGGAAGAGCCTTCACGACTAGCAAGCACGTCATAGTAGAAGGAATCACCTGATTTGTACAACGGCAGCATAAGACCAGCTTCGAACGCTCCAACCGTCGTCAACAAATGAAATTCATCGAACTCATACTTTGAGATAAGCTCATAAGTAATATCATCCTCAGGGGCATAGAAACGAACCTCGAAGGCTTGAAGCTCATGCTTTTCCTTTAATATTTCGAGATCAATATGCTTGAAGGTTACTTTTTTCTTACTAACCGAAACACTGCGTATCAAGGGGGCAGCCTCATCCTCCTCGGCGGGGCCGGAACTAATGAACGCTTCAGAAGCTTTTCTCTTCACAGGAGGATTCTTTGAAGATTCAGCCCTCGGAACTACAACCTTCGTATTCTTCCCTTTAAAAATTGGAGGGGACGGCATATGATGCTCGGGCACTACAGAACGTAGATGAGGAACATCAAAAGCAACAGCACGAGGCGGAGCCTGCGTACTCCTAATATCATCACGAGCATGAGACGCTGCGCGATCGAAGACTCTTCGGGACCCAGAAGGATTTGTCGAAGGAATCTCTTCCCTAGAAGACGAGGCCTTCGCTCCAGAAGAAACTCGACTTCGACGAACATCATCTTGAGACTCTCTACGCGGAGGAGATCTCGATAGGCCAGAACCAGGAGTCTGATAAGGAAGCCGCGGACGGTCAGACATGGCTGCGAAAAGATTAAAATCATGAACAAGTTACACACAAATTCAAAAACATTACCAAATATCAAAAAACCACATCAATAGCAATCCACACACGATAACGCAGAAACCCTAAAATTAGTATACATGCTCAAAATTCCATAAAATTCACACCCTGAAAAACTCAAATACAAGCAAAACAGTGGCCTTCTTGATTTAAGATGAACAACAGGGACAAACTAGTATGCAAGAATTAAAAGAAGTTCTTCATCACAAACAAGGAACAACAGTAGCAGAGAATTTACAAATCAACACAGCGTAAAACAGTGGAAACAAAGAAAAGAAAAACTTACCAGCAAAAACAGCAGCAGAAGAAACAAACAGTGGAAGCAGGCGTGATTAATGCTAAGGTGGAGAGAATTTAAGGTCACAGGTTCAATAAAGACTGACAGAGAATTTAATGGCTGAAAAACAAAGAATGAAAACTGAGAATGTTTAGGAAGAATGAAATTAATTTTCTTTCTCTCCTTAATATACCCGAAAGAAAGAGAAGGAAATTAATGGAGGAATGGGAAACGTGCCCGTTACATAAGCAGTTAATGCAAGAATAAAAGACGTGCCCGAGTATCTAGGAGAAGTTATTAGGAGTGAGAAGAATATGCGACGATGGTTTTTCTTCAAGGCACCCATTAGACATTCAAGCCCGAAGAAAAGGGGCAAATTGTGTACACATATATCTCACTATCAGACACGTTATATAAAAAGATACGTGGAAAGCATGCAGGCCAAGACATCAAAACATGATGCGCTGCGAAACACCGAATAAACCCCGAGGAGTTACTTTATCTCATCCCCAAAAGAATCTAAGATCAACGGTGGAGAGAAAGTTAGCTGACACGGACGTGACAGGGGCAGAAGACACTTGTCTGACACGAGCAGACCTCTCAACTACCCGCATTAAACACTCTGAGCAGTGTACGTGTCGATCAACCTGTGGAACGAGCGAGGATATATCTGCGGGATCAAGGGGCAAACGCAGACCTCTGCGTGATAGACGCAAGAACACAAGAAGATAAGGTTTCAACGGCCTTCAGAGATGGGTCCCACATTCTAACCTTATAAATACCCCTTCTCCACCAAGAGTAAGGGGGATCGGAAAAATCAGAAAGGGAAGGAGAGAGAGAGATTGCAAGTGTAAGTAAATCCTTTAGAAGAGAGAAACATGTAAATCCAAAAGTCATTCGACTACTCGTGTAACCATGAAGAATATAGTAAAACAACAAACCCCGTGGACGTAGGCCTTAGTGCTGAACCACGTAAACCTCGGTCTTGTTTACATTTCAGCACTTTATATTTGTCTAACCCCATGGATCTTTACTTATACGTTTTGCTTTCTTTGTTTTTACCTATATCCCGTGCACAAACGCCTCGCATGGAGTTGTTAGATGAGGCTATGATAAACCCGAAGGTTTTGAGCCAAGAAATCAACACTAGGATATCATCATCACAAATCTCTCTAGATTACGATGATTGGTTGTGAGCATTCGGATGCCTTCGTGATTTGTGTGTTCACACTATATCACTTAGCCTCTTCTGTAAGCTTCGCAAGGAACCCTACATTGTTTGCTGACTGCCTGACTGTAAGAAGTACAGAAACAGATGATTCAATCTCAAGCTGATGTTCTGGAACATTCACTGTTAGAATTGCTATATCCAGCATGGAAGTTCCTAGAGTCTGATATTTTCTAACACAGTGACGCACATCATGAGATTCTGATAAACTAGAGTTGTTTGTCAGTCTAGCAATCTGTTAATAAAATCCCATTTTGTCAGCACTATCACAACTAAATCTAGGTTGTGGGCAGATGTTAGGTTTCACATGGTTTATAAAGGGGGATACCAGTTTTGGTGGGGGTGGTACCAATCCGGAGCTCCAGTGGTCAGGATTACCATGTACGAACCATAGCATTCTTTGACATCTTTATAAAACCTCTGTTATCTAGCATCTCTCTGAGCAATAAATTTAGTTGTCATTGATTTAGAATAACCACATCAATTTAAGTATATCCATGCAAAGAATGGCATTTTGATGATGTCCAACCAAAACAGATAAGATCAAATGAACAGTTATTCTAGAATTTAGACTCAAAAGTACAAACTTTAATCCGACATACTGACTTTCTTCCGCAAAATATTTTTCATGAGCCTAGTTTAGAGATGCAAACTATTTTTTTTTTGAAATATATGCAAAGTCAATAGCCATGGCATGCGAGGATGAGTTCAAATTGGAGAAAGCAAGTCGCAGGTATTCTTGCAACAGTGAAAATGGTTTTACAAAAATTATGGATCCCTACACGGAAATAGGAACAAAAATATACATGTAGCTTTTGAAGACCAAAAATTCTACACTGACAGCATTTACCATCGAAACACAATCACTACACATCATTTAGTTAGGGAACTTACCCGTTTGAACAGATCTCCCTCATCCAGGGAACTAAATACGTCCATTTCCATATATCCAATGTACTTGTACTTGTTCTTTGGACGTATTCGTCCTGTCAATTGTGTTGCAGAAGTTAAGTTTGAGTGGACTAGGAACCTAGCTGCAACCTCTACTGAGAATTTGTAAGCAATAAAGACACGATCTACGGGGTTTCACAGTATTCTAACCATTGATGTTCTCTCCTTCGGGAGCTTGGACATCTGCTATAATCATCAAAAGTGACCATTAACCTGCAATCTGGCTTGCTGCAAAGAGAAAATTAAATAATATCACTAAGGATTCCTTATGATGGCAACTGATAGACTTACTAGATACGCTACCATTTCACTTACGCGTTGGACAAACTATTGGCAGTAAATCAGTTTACTATCAATCCCCAGGAAAAAATCAGAAGTAAATAAATGAGGTTTACCTTGGGTCAAACCGCAGCTTGTCATAAGAACGTGGACATTCATGAATACTAGCATACAGTTTTCTCAAAATCTTCCTCCGTGGAAACAACATCAATTAAAGATTTAAAGATAAGGCTTATAATCTGTGTTGCAACGATACGGATACGGTATCCGATACAGGATACCAATACGTTACTAGGATACACCGACAGAAAAATGGTAATACGGCGATACGTCACTCAATATTAATCTGTAGTCTTAAAATATATATATTATATATGAGATAGAAATATAACAAAATACATACACATGTTTGCATGATCAAAACATATATAAGTTAGTAAACTTAGCAAAATACATGCATAGTTGTATAGGCAGTACAAAAAGTCAAAAAATCACTGCATAAACTTCAACCGTCCACTTATCTTTTTGGTCTCTGAAATGTAGCTATAGTTTCAGACCTGTAGCTCAAATGTCCTCTGAATCACCACTTGGTGGCAGAGTGTAACTAGGTTTATCAAGGCCTAAGTTTGCTAATTCTTGTTCAGTAGGTGCTCTCAGACTAGATTCATCATTTTGAACATCCTGATATTTAGTTGGCCCTTTGGTATATTGATCCTCTTTTCTAGATAACGATCTCAGACTACTATGAACATACACCAGATCTTCTGCTCTTTGTGGATCAAGCTTGTTGCGCTTTGCATTTTGAATTTGCGAATACGTTGACCAATTTCTCTCAGCACTAGAAGCGGTGCATGGTTGGTGCATCAACCTGTCAGCCAACTTAGCTAGCAAAGGTGCAGAAGATCCATAGTTGTTCCACCATGATGCAGCATCTTCTGTATTCCTATCTCTTTGAGAGATCCAACTAGCGAAGCCCTGACTGCATCCAGAAAATGCACCATACTAATCTGTAATTGCTTTTCTATCTTCCGAGCTAGTAAAAAATCTCTCAAAGCAAGTGTTTCTATCATTTGATAACTCCTCATCATGATGTGGAGGAACACGATTCAACCCACCTTCAATCCATTCATCACTGTAGAATTTTGGATTTAAACAATGAGCCAAGCATATTAGCGGATTGTTGCTCTTGTTCCATCTTCGCACAAGAACGTCATGTACTTGATCATAAAAAGAAGATGATCTTGTTTCAAGATTTTTATCCTCATGTTCATATATCACTATCCTTACCCTTTCAATCATGGTATCCCACATATCATACACTTTGTGCAAAGATGGTTTGTAAGTGTCGGTGAACCTCAAGAAATCAACAATTGGTGCAGTGAGATTGATCAAGTAACATACCTTTTCCCACCAATCATCATCACAGATCCTATTCTTAATCAGTAGTGCCTTAGCAACGTCTTCCCCTTTGTAATCTTTCCAATATTTGTCCATCACCATAGCCGACAAAGCTGATTTAACTTCAACCAAACGGAGCAACATAATCAGGTTAGTAGCAAACCTTGTTTCACCATAGCTCAGCAACTGTAGTGTAGCATATTTCTTGTAAATTTTTAAAGCTTTGAGTGATTCGCAACAAATATTTTGACTGCTCTTCCTTCTGTAACCAGGTCTTGCATCCACTGAAACTCTTCAAATCTTCCTTGGTGTTTGGTTGTCGGCTTGCACTCGCACAGATCTTTCAAGGCTAAGTTCAGTGTGTGTGCTACACATGGAGTCCAAAAGATATGCTTGAAAGTGTTCTCCACTTGCATAGCAGCTGCCTTGCACACAGGTGCATTGTCGGTAATCAATTGTACAACATTCTTAACCCCAACTTCTTCAATGGTGTTCTTAACAAACTAGCCAAGTAGGCAGCATCCTTATAGTTTCCTGAAGGATCAAGTGCCTTCAAAAACACAGGACCACTACTAGAGACTCCAATGAAATTTATTAGAGGTCTACTATTATTGTCAGACCATCCATCACTCACAATCGAAACACCATTCCTTTTCCATCCACTCTTAATAGGTATTAACATCTTGTCTACACTCATTTTCTCTTCTTCAAGGATTTTAGTGCTCAATCTCTTTGCACTAGGTGGAATATAACCTGTAATGTTACTATTTGTTGCACATTGGATCATGTCTCTGAATAATGGAGAACGAATATTATTAAAAGCTATACCACAACCAAAGAAAAACCTCCCAATTGTATGATCCAGCTTATCTCTAGCACTTGCATTAAACAAATTTCCGTAAGCCTTATCACCTTTTCTTGCCACAGTTCCATAATTTTCAACACCTGGTAATGGAATAAGACTACCTGTTTTTGTATGTTGGCTTCTCATGTCAGCATCTTCTGATAACTTCTTCAATTCCTCAAAACTATCAAGATCTATGCCCTCACATATCTTAACACCTTGTCCTTCTATACGAAGAAGATGGGCTTTCACCCGAGTATAAGAACCAAAGAATATATAGTTACATATTGTGCACTGGATTTTATTGTTTCCACCACCTTCGTCACTTTTTCCTTGTTTTCAACATAATCCCAAAGGGGGTGTTGAGATTTGCATCTTTTCTTTTCTTGCTCATAGTTGTATGTCAGTATCTGGGTTAAATAGGGTTTGGGTACATGAGCGATTTTGGATTCTACTGGTTTTGGAGGAGATAAAACAGAGAGAGTTAGAGGTAATCAGATAAGTGTTGAGATTTAAGAGGAGGAGGAGAAAGTTTGGGATAAGTATTGACCGGAGGGGGTGAAGACAACTGGTGATAAAATATCTAACTTTTATTAGTATTAAAGAAATATATGGACAGTTGTTGCTTCTTATCCAACTTTTGGTATTTTAACTGAAGAAAAGGATTATACAGTTGGTATTGGCCGTATTGGATACACATATCCATACAATACGTATTGATACGCCAAAAAAAGAAGTTTTGACATATTGTTGCAACATTATAATACATACCTGAAAAAGAAAACAGATTGAAAACCTAAAACAAAAGAGGAATTCTAGATTTAAAGAAAGCCTCGAGATTTTATTGACAAAACGAACACGATAAAATCAAGCATACATTTATGAAAGATTTAGGCTCAAAATATCCTCTTTCACGCCAGTACCGGGATAAGTTAACCAGACTAGCCTCAGAAAATCCCAGCTGGCGGACATACCCATAACCAGCTGTAGAGAAAAATAAAAAAGCAAAAAGGAATATAAAAGTCATTTACACATACCCAAAGCCAGAATCAGAAGCATCACCAAAAGCGCAAAGTTTCAAATATAAGCCCTACAATTCCCTGGAATTTAAACAGTATTAACATCAGCACAAGAATAAAACACCCATTTCAACTGAAAGCGAAAAACCCACCTAAAAAAGATGTTTAAGTTTAATCCCAACCTTTTGGATTTTATATTATATAAAGAATTGCCTCTCATTCTAATCAAAGAATATCCACATTTGTTTATATGATGACGGAAATAAACCAAGGAATATACCTTAAATGTAATGTGGACATTAAGGTTGGAATGCTTGAAATCAGTGTACCCTGCATTTCCACTCTTCTACCACGGATTGGATCACTGCAATGTCTTATGTATGTACGTATGTAGTCTTCTTCCAAGTTATTATCAATGGCGATAACGTCCAAAAAAAAATATCCATCAGAGTATTAGCGAAGTAATACGAGGTCATGCGTTCAAGTTTTCTTGGCTACCATATACATGGATGCACGGAAATTCGATTATATAAATGATTGGTGATTCAGACGAAGAAGTATTGATACGATTAACTTCATAATCATAATGACCATTTTCTTGATCTAAAGCACTAATTACCAGTAGTCACCACAAGAGCACTTACCTCCGCTGAAATGGTGAAACCTATATGAATCCCTCAACACAATTGTTCTCTGTACAGCTTGACTAACATGTTTAAACATAGAATGACAATCGCCACAAACACGGAGATTCTTAAATATTCTGATAACTGAACCATCAACTGAATTAATCAACACAAATGCAAGGGCAACCTTCTCGCTGTGGTTCCAAAGATTCTGTTCTTTTTGCTCTTCATCCATATCGTGCAATGAAAAGCTTGTATCTGGTATATAACATGTTTCTCTGATTATTTGCTTCAAATCTTCCAACTTCGCGTAAATCTGATCTTTCTGTGGGTGGGCCTTGTCTCCCATTCCAAATGTACTTACCTTGTTGTTCACCTTAACCCAACTACAAGCGGGTTTTTTCTTTATGTTACTCGATTTCATTTTCCTCCTCAAATCATCCACATCTTCCCATCTCCCACTAACCGCACAAACGTTTGATAGAAGAACATATGCTGCATCATCTGATGGATCCAACTCTAGAAGATGTTGAGCAGCTTTTTCCCCAAGTTCCAGATTATTGTGGTTTCTGCATGCCGATAACAAACTCCGCCAAATAAGATCATTTGGCGGGACATGGATTTCTGTTATAAACTTCTCTGCTTCACTGAGCCTCCCTAACCGGCCAAGGAGATCAATAATGCAGACACAATGCTCAATTCCTTGTGTGACAGCAAATTCAGACATCATAGAAGAGAAGTATGACAGACCTTCATCGACAAGGTCTCCATGATTACAAGATGATAGGAGCGACACAAAGGTGACATGATCTGTCCACTCTCCAATTTGTATCATTTCATTAAAAATTTCTATGGCTTCCTTGATGTAGCCGTGTCTAGAAAACCCTGATATCAGTATATTCAACGAATATCTTGATCGGCTGGTTGTATTTTTAGTAGTCAACCATATCACCACATTTTCCATACATGACCATAGTTGCATTTGCAACGTGCAAGTCTGAACCAAAACCAAGCTTGATAATCAATCTGTGGATTTGTTGGCCCTCTTCTAATGATGCCAAGTTTGAAATAGCAAGCAAGCCCTCCAGAGAAGCTGAAATGATCAAAGTCAAATCCAGAATAATGCAATGCCTTGGTTGCAACTGACTCCTGCACCCCTCATTTGATGATAAATCTCAATAGCTTCCTCTGGACCACGATTATTAGAGTAGTATATTATTTAAGAAGTCCAAGAAACTACATTTCGTTGCTGCATTTCCTCAAAACATCTTACGAGCTATAGTCATATATCCATAAGTTCCATCAAAATGAAGTAAAGCACTACTTACAAAAACAACAGCTAAAAAACCAGCCTTCTCAGCAAAACCATGAATTGGAGTTCCTTCTAAGAACGATGAATCAGACTTATTGCAAGCACTTACAAGACTCGAAAACACGAAAATATCTCCTTGGACCAGCATTTCCCAAAATAACACAAACCATTTGATATGCAAACCATCTCCAACACAACCAGACACTACAGTATTCCAAGAAACCAGACACTATAGTCTTCCAAGAGGCTTGATTTTTATTAGGCATTTGATCAAACACATGTTTGGTAACTTTTGAACTGCCAAATTTAAAGTACTGATCAATGTATTTGACTGGATGGGTATCCATGTGTTTAAATGTACCATTCTTGAGACAAATACCATGAATAGCTCTTCCTGTATTAAAATACGTAATTTCCGAAAAACCCTTTAGAGGAAAAACCGAAATTTGGTGATTCCAGTGGTCGGAAAGTGTTTGAAACCCATAGTTTATTGCTATGGATTCTCCTTCTTCTCTTCATTCTTGTATGCATGATAATGATGAAGATGAATGATACAGATTCTGAAGGAAAAAGATAAATGGGTAAGGAGAGGAGATTACAGAATTCAAATTGAGTTTAGCCTTCAAAGCTGATGTTCCTGAACCTTAATGACCAAAAGTGTTGGATGGGTGTGGGTCATGGACTCATGGAGTGATTTTGGGGAAGCTTTTTGAGCAGCAAGATTCATCTTACAGTCAGCTTACACGAATATTTACTTAAAGGAAGACATCTAGTCTTTCTGCCACACACTAAGTTTAAATACTTCACGAGTGGATAGGTTTATCTCTGACTCGGTGCATATATTTCTTAACTTATTCCATAATTTTCATGAGCTATCCCAACCCCCAAAAAGGAAAAATATATTCCACAATCTTCATGGATCATGTTTTTAGCTCTTACTTAGAAGTCAAATAGGCAGGAAAAAGTTCTGAAAAGAGCACAAGATACTGATACCCATACTTAGTCATCCTTTTTTAGACTCATAATTATTTGAATGTGGTAGCGCCAAGTCTAATAATAGCTTATAAAAGCGCATGAAGAATGGTAATAAAGACAGAGTCATTTTGACCAATCACAAACAGTAAGTCACATAATTCATCGAAGGGCGTATTCATTTCTACGAGCAAATGACTACCGCATTCTTCTTTTAGAAGTCATCGCGTGAACTTATACATACTTTTTGAATCAAGGAATATACCAACTTTCTCACAGACAAGATATAATCAAGTATCTCACTAATCATACAGGGAAATAGATTAGAGCTTCCTTATTTTATCATGCAATCCTCATGTTTGTGTCAAGAAGGAGGGTGCACAATATTGACACAATCAACTTGTGTTTTCGTAAGAATATTTCGGCTTACCATTAGTATTTGAGAGAATTTCTTTTAGGTTTTCATTTGATCTTTACAGTGCTAACTGTAACTTTATTGGATTCAGAAATGTCATTAAGAAGGTTAGGAAAGTTGCAAATGAGATACTACGTCTCAGTTCTTCCTCTTGTTCCAATTTTATTAAATGTAACATGCTTTTTGTAGTTAATATATGTTTTAGAAAATAAGAGAAAGATAATGTCTCACATAGATTTTTTATCCTTTTCAGTTCCTTCTGGCTTACGTGGCGGCAATATTACTCCTGAAGACTTAGCCTTCATTATGGCAAACTAATAAACTCGAATGTGAAGAACTTGTTGATGGATGTCACGAGAGAAATATGATCAAGGAATCCTTCTTCGTTACTTAACAGTCATCCAATTAGTATTGTCCATCTATTCTTCATTAATCACAGATTACCACCAACCGTAGGATAACAAGTACCATTAGGGATTCCCAAAATTCCTTGTATCGCTAAAAAATAGGTATGCATAGACTCCAGATGTTATCCTTCTGAGACACCAAGAAGTATACTCTCAAGGTGTAACTCGGTTGAATCTCTTATGATCTTTGAACCTAGGTTTGATCCAGGCTGGTAAACTTGGTAAACCCGATTCATTTGTTAGTGTTCTTTTTACTTGTTGTTGCTCCATATAATCCCTTTATAGGGTCGAACAAAATTAAACCTATCTAAGATTCATTCAATAATTAGTCAATTAGAGCAAACGCAATGGTGCGAGCATATAACCAAAGAGAAAGAACTAAAAAAAAACTAAAAAAAATTGGTTTGGTCTGTGGTATTATGCCACGGTCGAGGAAAAAATTTGGTCGAGCGCATGTATAAGGTTCGTCTGTTGTGGAACTGTGGTATACACATAGTTTGTTTTTGGCGTACACCATCAAGCACACTTTATAAGTTTACCCCACTACACACTCTACACCATTAGGAACACTTTATACACCAACCAGACTCAAACGTAACTTATAATCATGCCTCACTAAACACACCGAAAATATATATCCGCCTCACCTATAACGTAAGTTATATCTGCGTCTGGTATCGAACATACTTTTAACCTCCGATCGACCAAATTTAGTTTCGGTCTGGATTTCAGACCAAATATAGTTTGATTTTTGGTTTTACTCAACTTTTTATCCTTTACTCAGTCCCGCTGTGCTTAGTTTCTGGACCAAATTTTTAGTTTTGGTCGTACATTGTGGACGCTCTTACAGATCTCGTATTCTCCATTTCTGAAAATATGTCTGAAGTTAATCACTTCCTTCTAGCTCCTCCTTTATAACTGAAGTTATACTCGAATGACCAATTCTTTGTTTAGTCGAGTGTTTATGAGTTTGATTTCTCATATTCATTACGATTTATCACTTACTTTTTATAATATCATTTTTACCCTGGAACGGTTTCCAATCCCCATCTTGGCTACTTTGTTCCTCAGAAGACCCTAGAATGGTTTTCTAATCCTCATCTTGGCAACTTTGTTCCTAGAAGCAGGAAAGAAAGTTGTGAATTACATAACAAATATCAAATTATTTAGCGCTGTAAATTTAAGGTTAATGCAAAACCATTACGCTCTCTGTTATTCTTAGTACACTTTTTCGATTTTTAATTTAATGCGTCTTTCAAAGTTTATATCATGTTTTTTTTATTTCTTGAGGTAATTCGTCTGGATCTAACTAAAATCACCTGAATCATCTAGACATGACTCAATGTGTTTGTTGTTTTTGGAGTCATATTTAACTTACTTAAAAATATGAGAGCCCATGACTTGGTCCCATGAGTCAAGAACATCTTATTTCCTGATTGAAAATGGTCCGAGTTAAGGATTAAATCTGAATCAGGTCGTAAATCAATTCTGACTCAAACTACAAGACAAATGGTCTGATATATGACTCATATGATTCAGAGGACCAATCCAATACAGACATCGAGTCATCAAAACACAAACACGATGATAATCTCATCTTTTTTCGAAATTTTTTATTCTCTTTAGCTTGCGATGATTTAACTCTTTGTAATGTACTATCTCCGTTTCAAAATAATAGTCAAGTTTGTGCGTAAATTTACACAAAGACCAGTTTATTTTTAGAGACTGAGGGAATGACTCCTTACAACCATAAAACTCAGCCTTTTCATAATAATGATTTTGTAAACCCTTGTGGCCGTATTATTTCGTAGGCATTTCGTAGTAAATCTTTTAAAGGGGTCAAACTGGAGTAAACATAACACCCATCTATCCATAGTATAGTGCCTATAAGTTTAAACTTTTTTTTTAATCAAAAATAACTTAGTTATTTAAAATATAAATAAAAATTACAAATTACTAGCAGAAGAGGGTTTAATTGGTAACCGAGCAACAAGCTGGACACCAACCCCTTTCTGAATAGCAACACCAGTCTATGGAAAATAAAACTACCAAGACCATTATCAGCGTCATGACTAACAATTCAATTCTTCATGCGCTTGAAAAACAAATAGTATCATCACTAAGTTCTCATAAGGTAGTCAAAGCTAGCAGACCCAAATCATAATCGTGCAAGGTACACACATCCAAATATTTAGAACGTTTGCGCGTGATAGCTTTAGAAATAGTTTGGCCTGGGACAAAGGCACGAACACCATCACCAGTGAAGGGAGAGACATCTGTGACATCCATACACACATTTTGGCCATTTTTCCAGTTGAGAACAAGGATATATGCTGGGCGTAAATCCTTGTTAGTCTCAGACAAAAGACCCCGATCAACTTCCTTGCGTACATGGACACCAGCTTTGAAACAAATATTAGCAATTACATCACGTACCAAGTCATGTCGGAACTTCAGGCCAACATCATTAGCTTAGTGAAGTGTGTGATCATCAAAGATATCCATAGGTTTGTTATAACAAGAGCACAACGCATCCTCAACAAATAAAGGGATATCGAGACGATAACAAATTACGGCTCTAAACTGTCTCGGGAGGCACTGATCTAGTCAACTAATCGGAACAGCTAAAAGGTAATCTTGCGCATGTTTGATCTGGTTGTGGGAAGAAAAAAGAAAAAGTTTAAACCGTCTAAAATGTTGATTTCGGTAAGAAAAAAGAAAAAGTTTACATAAAGCGTTACAGAAGTGGTAACACCGACTAAACAAAACCTTCATAAAACCGCACACAGTAGACGAACAAACAAAACAAAACCCTCCCACACCGACCCACAAGCCCACAATAATGTAGTAATTATCACTCTATCATTTTTTATCTTTTTTTTGTTTCACGACAAAAAATAAAATTTGTTTTATCTATCTAGCAATTTATTTACAAAAATTCAAGAAAAGAGTCTAGCTCGTAGCAAGTGATGGGTTGATGGCGTACAACAGACGACAGACTAATTAAACGGTCGTAAAGCTGAGCTTGTTGCGTGAGTCTTCTCCTGCCTCCTCCTCCTCCTCCCTTCTCTTCAATTGTCTGTTTATATTCCTCCTTTTCCATGGGACCAGTTGCTTAACAGCTCCGTAAATGCTTGCCTGTAACATTAGGCACCATAAATCTCATAATAAATAGAATCTTAAGAATTAATTACAGTATTAGCAGACAAATCATACTTTTGAAACTGAAATAATCTCAAGAGCAACAAACGGTCCCCTATTTTGGTATTCATAGTGTTTTTATAGTTTTTTCACGTACAAAAATACTCACCCGGTAAATTGGTACCTCCTATCAGCAACTTCAGAGGAATGAAATTTGCTACAAAACACAAAGCTATCAGAGGGACAAAATCCCTCCACAAGTTGGTGTCGCTAATTATTCTCTTCAAATAATTTTCTTTTAGTTATAAACTAAGTTAACATAGTCACTTAATCTCAGTACTTCTAGTCTGCTGGCTTTGGAATCCTAAGCCCAAGGCAACATAGAGTACTAGATTTTTACAATAAAGGGGGGTTGAATTTTTGTCCATGTTATGTAGTAATATCAGAAAGAAATGCACCTGTCATTTCATTTGTCCATTCACTATCAGAGTCTGATTTATGACTGATTGATCTAAGCAACTAAATTAGTATAATTTATCATCTGTCTTGCGAAATTTAGTGATCTGACTACTTCCTACTTCCTCGTACTATATCCATTGTATAAATAAAATAATGCTAGAAGCTCAAAATAGCTTATTACTTTCTACTTTTCTCCTCCATCCTCCGTAGAGTTTGACATTAAGCAAAAGCTAAAAGAAAAAGTGGATTTCTCAATAAGATATTGGAACTTTTTTTTTCACCAAATGAAAAACTAAAACTAGAACGGAATTATGAACAAACAAATTTGCTAAACATGTTCCATGAAAATTAGTGGAAAAGAAAAGTAGAAAACAAGAAACACTTACCCAGAATTGGGAGCTTGTGTTTATAAGGCTCAAGAAACTCCCTCTTCTTCTTCTTCTAAATCGTGTAATCTTCACTTTTGTAAAGTTCTCATCACCAACACCACCGCCGTTAACAACTTCAGTCACAAACACAGAAGATGATACAGAAGAAGTGAGATGACAATATTATCCTCAGCACTTTGTCCTCCAAATCCCTTGAAACTACTACTATTCTTCTTCACCCAGTTTCCAAAATATCCTTGACCGATCACCTTATTATTGCTATTATTACCATGACCGCTATCGGAAAAACGTTCTTTACTGAAAATGAAGACGATCTACCGGTTGTGTAAGGACCTTCTAAAACTGTTGTGGGTGTACAGCCTTGGTGGTAATTCTAAACACCTGGAAACGTCGTTACTGAGAATTTGTCTGCAGCAGCCTCCTCGAGGTTTTCCTGGTGCTTCTTCCCATTTGAATGGAACTGATGCTGGTGGTCTTAGTGGTGGTTATAACATCCCTGTTGGTTCCGGTGATTGATTAGGTAGTGAAAACAGTGATAGCTTTGGTGCTGAGGTAGGTTCAGGTTCTGCTTCGAAACCCATGATGATTCTCTGATGGTGAAACTCACTGGTGTCTCTTGATTTGAGGTTTTTGAGTTAACTTATAGAGAAGATTAAAAGAGAGATGGTGTGAAGCAACGCTCCTCAAGGACGCTATGACTTCACGAGAGAGAAGCAGGTCTTTATAAATAGGGCCGTCCGTTATAAATTTGCAGTAGTTACATGTGGAACCCACTTATTACGAACCATAATATTGGGCATACAAAAATCTTCCAAGGCATACTGAATGAAGACAAAAAAGATCGTGAAATAGCAAAATCAGATAATCCCTTAACCCAAAATTTTTTTAATGGCAAATCTGCCCTTTACTTATTAGTGTTATTAATCTTGATTAGTGATTAAATATTTTGTTTAGTGATTAAAATAATTTTCAGAATTATAAGAGTTGTTTAGATGAAAAATTTGGGGAAAAAAAATCAAAGTTTTGGTTTGGTTAAGAAGGAGAGAAAGAGAAGGAGAAAGTGAGAAAATTCTAATTCTTGATTCAATGGAGGATGAGGAGTGTCATATATCATCTAAAAACCTAGGAAAATACACATCAACTACAACAATGATTCCCAAATGGTTGATTTCCTAGATTACGAGAATGATTCAATGGAGGATGAAAAGGTTCGGCTTACATTTATGAGCCGAACCGATTCCTTTATGAATAGTTCGGCTAGCTGAAACTATTTAGGTATGCGCCGAACATTTGCTAGACACTAGTTCGGCTTGTATAAAATTTTCCTAGAAAGCCGAACCTAGAGTTCTGGAATAAAAAATGTTAATGGTTCGGCTTATATAATGAAAATCGTATCAGCCGAACTGTTCATATACACTTTCAGGCTGAAAATTTGAAGAACCGTTCGGCTCAAAAACAACAACATTATGCGCCGAACCTAGGTTCGGCTCACAACGCAACTAAATTATGCGCCGAACCTAGGTTCGGCTCACAACTCACCTAAATTATGCGCCGAACCTTGATCTGAAACCTGGATGTTGACAACTAATGAACAGTTCGGCAAGCTGAAAGTGTTATTGTTATGAGCCGAACCAACTAGTTCGGCTTGTTTAAAAATATCATAATGAGCCGAACCTAGTCCCGTGTGATCTGGAAGAAAAATTATGTGAGGTTCGGCTCATAGATGTAAGCCGAACTGTTCATCAATGGGTTGGTTCGGCTCATAGATGTAAGCCGAACCTATTCCTGAGAGTTCAGGAATAAAAAATGTTAATGGTTCATCTTATATAACGAAAATCGTAGATTTTAACCCATTAAAATCAAGTAGATTTTATCTTCATCTTCAAGAGAATGAAAATACGAAGATAACGCAAAAAGAATGAGGCCATTCCGACATTGGACGAAGAAGTTATGATCAAAACAAGATCGAAAGAATTCAGTCTACAGCGGGAAGTTCGGCTGATAACTCATCAACACGAGTCAGCCGAACCTAAAGCCTATAAATCAATATTTTCGAAGTGTTTAAGGGTATATAGGTCATTCATACCCATTAAACACCCCTTATCAATACATCCTGGTTAGGAAAATGACTTTGTATGCCTATAAAATTTTTGTTTTGTCCAATATTATGGTTCCTTATTACAGCCAAATTCAATGTGTTCCTGTACTGTACCCGTTGTCTTTGTGATAAAATGGATGATTTTTCCAGGCCCATGAACAATATTATGCAGGGGCAAGCAAGACAAGCGGAAACATGTAATGTTGCAGAATTTTCTGCCGACGATGCTTGGGGATGGCCGCCTAGGGAAAGAAAAAACAATATTGGACAAGAAGGATTTAGGACGATGTCCAAATTAGGAAAATATTATTTAGCGTTACAGAGTATAAAATATAATGGGAGTGACATAATGAAAGACAAGCTTTGGATACAATTGAAAATGGCGTCATAAAGAGATATGGTTTTACATCAAGTTAATAAGTAAGAATGAGCAGGGAAGCCTACAACATTTCCATTCCAATGTTTGAACAGTTACAGAACTCTTATCTGATGTTTGCGCTTCAATGCGTTAAATCGCTAGTTAAACAAGGATGTGTGAAAATCTAAGCTCAAGGTTTCATCATCGGCGACATACAGCACTGGTATTGCTATTGCAAAATAAGAATATCGGGCCAGCAGCTTATACTCAGACACCTGAAACTTGAGTGAGAATCAACATCTCAAAGATTCAAATCATTAATCAATCATCAGCAGCTAAAACTGATTACAATCAGTTGGTTTACTCGGTAGTGGCAATTATAATTAGGTTCAATTCAACCAGCAACTGGCCTGCGCTTTAATTCAGAAGAAGGGAGCTTGTTATCCTCATTGCAATCTTTTCTTTAAGATTTCCCCCAAAATTATTACTATGTCAAAAATTCAAATTCAAAATCTGAAAAACCCAAAAAATGGGTCGAGAATTGTTAGTTTACTCCGCTCGGGGTTTACCAACATGCATATAATTACTCGACCGAGAAAAACCTGCAATCTGGTCTGTTGAGCTTGAATTTTAGGATTCATCAATGCAATTCCCTTTCATTTCATTATTACCAGTTATCATATCTAAAACAATGACTGGGAAATGCACAAACAATACTACTTCTGATGGAAGTGGTTCTCCTTCCAGTTCAACCTTGTGTAGGCCTACATCCTTAGCCCAAATCAGAATACCTTCTTTACTTTCTCGGGACCGGTGTGTAATTTTCTGGGTGCTCTTACTTCTCCTAATTTTATCTCCTTATCCGACGAGGAAATGATCAGTGTTGTGCCCCTTTACTCCGCCGGTTTGATGGACTCCTTTGACCAGATGGAGAGTCGCCTTTCTTAAACTATATACTTTAATGGGGAGCGGTTGTTGATGTTTTGAAACGGAATATCCTCAGGCTACCAATAGGAGGCTGTTGGAGGCTGTTTTGTGGCGGAGCGAGTTAGCGGAAATGGAAAGTCTTCGTGTCCAACTGCAACAAGAACAAGAACGGGCCCGAGGATTGGAGAGGCGGCTGGCCGAAACCCAAAGTATTTGTTCAAAAATTAAGTATTTATGATTGATTTTGTAGCGCCAATATCCTAAGTTTAGTATTATCTTCCTATTCGAGATGTCTAATATAGATGCCGACGCTGCTTCGGAATATCATATGTTAAAGAAAAAGTTAGACATTCAGCTGAACCATGTTGATAACCTCCGCCAAAGAATTGTCAATAAGGATGATAAGATAGACCGTCAAGACGTCGAGCTCGAGCATCTTCGAGACGAACTACTTCATTACCAAAGATTTGAGTATGTGCCCGATGAGATGGAAAATCTTCGGGAGAGCCTTTCTCGGGTTCAAGGAATTGTCGCCGATAAAACATTGTTAGCCGATAACTTGGAAAGTCAGTGTGGCAAGTTGAGGCTTCAGATTAGATATTTGAATGTTGATCTCAAGCGTATTTTGAAGGAAAAAGACACTGCTGAGGGGTCTAACCAAGAGTTAAGAGAGAGGCTTCGCCGATTTGATCAGGTATCCCAAGAGTTGGAGTGGGTTCAAGCTCAGTTATCGGGTCTGCTGTTGGCACATGATCGGCAGAAAGCTAGTTGGAGCGACCATACGAAATATTTCCCCACCAATGAGTTCAATGAGCAGCGCTATAATGAGTTAACTTCAAAGGTTTCGGCCCTTGAGTGTAGTTTACTTAAATCCGAGGAAACCGTTAAAGTAGTTTTACCCTTGCTTGAAGGTGTTTTTGCTTATGTTGTATTGTTCTCGTGCTTATTTCGATGTCATGATGTTGTTTCCCTGTCACTAATCGCCTCGTTATATCTGTAGTTGAGCAAGGAAAGGTGAAGTATTTGGAGGAAGAGACTGCTCGATTGAAGGCAAGGGAAACCCAGTTACTCGGACAGGTAGCTACTACTGAAGCGGCTTCGACTCAACTGACTCTTCAACTTGCTGTCGAGAAAGAGAAGTTCAAAACCGAGCTTGTTACAAAGGTCAAGGAAGGTGTGAAGGCGGTTTTCGAGAAGAAACGGGCCGATGGTGCTGCTAAGAAGGCAAGCTCGGGGTCGATTCCGCCGAAGGAATAGTCAGATATTTTGTAGTGATGCGCCACTAGTGTGCCCTTTGTACTGGGTTGTAATTCGCTTGAACACCTTTATTTTTCAAACATCTGTCTCTTAAGGGGTGCTGCGTCGCCAGTCGGTTGTTTTATCATTTCTTGACACTTCCGTTTGTGTTACTTGAATCATGCATTGTTGCTTATCTATAGTATTCCCCGCATTAAAATATTTAGTTAATTAGTGTAAATTCCATTTCTGTTGAACACACTCAACAGGGAGGGTCATCGGGCCCAATGCCATGTCCCGATTGAGGTATCTCATCACTGTCAATTTGATCTAGTGGTAGGTATTCAGTCATTCCTAAGTTTTATTGGATCGATATCCCAGAGAGTTATCAATTAACTAGCCTGGGCAAGTGATTTCGGCCACTTGAGATGGGAGAAATGTTGTATGCTCGATTTCCGGGTACTCATGCCCCGACAATCGGTCATTGGTTCCCAACCACCAGGACCCTTAGACTATCTCGGAACTTGCACACTGCCACTGCCCTGAGTTCGAATTTCTCGTCGAGTGTAAGACACCTCGGTATTTTCACACTCCCATCGCCTCGATTAAGAATGTCCATTCGAGTATAAGACACCTCGGCACTTGCACACTGTCGTCGCCTCGAGTACCAATGCCCATTAGACGCAATTGTCACATTCCCTACCCCACGTGGATTTTTAAGGAAATAAATGATAGAGTATCATACCTACTCATATACCCCTCATGGGTGATACAACTTCAGGTGCCGAGCGTTCCATGGCCGCGGTTCTGGTGTTCCATACGGTTTCAATATCTTATATGCTCCTTCTCCCACTTTCTCCACGATAGTGTATGGTCCGTCCTATCTTGCCGCTAATTTTCCGCATTTCTTGTCACGTTCATAACTGGCTAGTTCCTTTAGTACCAGCTGTCCTGGTTGGAACTCCCTTGGTCGAACTTGTTTGTTGTATTCACGCTGTAGTCGTCGTTGGTAGTTTTCCATTTTTGGAGGGCTGTTTCTCTAGTTTCTTCCAAGTCATCGATCTTGGATAAAATTAGGTATGCCGAGATGTTATGCCTCCATGCCTCAGTCCTTGTGGTGGGTATCATTGCCTCAGTAGGAAGGATGGCCTCGGTTCCATATGTTAACATAAAGGGCGACAAGTCGGTCGCGTCCCTTCTGGTGGTTCTGTAGGCCCATAGAAAATTATAGAGTTCCTCATACCATTCGCCGTACTCCCCGTCCAACTTTCTTTTTCAGATTATCTGTTATTGTCTTGTTCGTGATCTCGGCCTGTCCATTACTTTGTGGGTAAATGGGCGTCGCCTTACTCTTTCGAATGTTGTAGGTGTTAAATAGTAGGTCGATATTCTTGCCTTGTAGATGTTTCCCATTGTCCGAGACGATTGCTGCCGGTACGCCGAAACTACAGATGATGTGTTCCCAAATGAAACGAAACACTTTCTTGTCCCGAATGTGCCTCAGTGGTGCAGCTTTCACCCACTTGGTGAAATAATCAGTAGCCACGATCAAATACTTTCTTTATCACGACCCGACATGCAATGGTCCAACGATATCGATCCCCCACTTGGCGTAGGTGATGAGTGCCAAATATTGTATATATTTATCCCTTTTTGTTGGCATTTAACTCATCTTTTGCGCATTAATTCTACATTTTATCCCATATTCTGTATTTTCATTGTTTTCAAGAATAAATATTTTTCTTACTTAATTTTGCATTTTTAGGTAACAAATAAAATCTGGATGAAGTGCGGAGCAAAAAGAGCAGAAAAGTAGTGAAAAGCCGGGAGGAATTACGCAAGGAAGCCGCGAAGAATGTTGTGCACAAGACCAAGAGGGTAGAAGTGGGCTCAAGAAGGAAGAATTGTTCTTAAAGAAGTTATGGGCCTGGCATACCCAAGGCCCAAAACCCTTTCTCAAACCCATTTCCACTACCCAAGCCCGTATCGGATTTCAGCCGTCAGATCGAAGCATTTCAGCATCCTACGGTCGCTCCATCATCGCACATCAAACTCCGAAGCTCCCGCTTTACATTGCAACGCCCATCTCCATCTTGGGCCGTCCTTTTCGTTGCATTCCTCCATCCGATGGTCGCTACCCACAGCCTCCCATTTCATCGTTGGATCCACCTACCATCGTCACATCCTACGTACCAGATCGCTGCGCATCAACTTCAGATAATCCCGCTTCACACCCTAGCACCAAACCCTATACTACCACCCAAACACTCCCTCCTTCCCAAAACATCGAACTCATCTTCTCCACCCGACCATTTCCAGAACCACCATCGCCTGCAACTCCACTGCCACCACCAGACCTCGAGCTCCACCACCACCACAACCAGCCGACCAAGAGACCTATCGAACCCCCTAGTCTATCTCTCTCCCTCGTAGCGTCTTCTCACATAGGTGCTAAGATTAAGAGAGGCAGGCTTAGGGTTTCGCTCCAAGATAGGGTTGCAGTGCAAAGAAGACGAAGAATAGGGGATTTCGAGCAGCGTAAAGCCAGTACAAAGCATGGGTTGGGTCGAAATTATCCAATTGGTATGTCAAATTTGATTTTCCCCAAAAATCAATTTAGGGTTATCAACATTAGGGTTTGTAGAAATTTTAGGGATTTGTAAAACTATAAAAGGGGATGTGTAGGAGATGTAAAAACTGTTCTTGGACTAGCCAAGTTTCCACCCAATTTGGGTTAGGTTAATTCCAATTTTAAATTGCACTGTTAATTTTTAATGTGTGATGCTCCTGTTTATTTTAATTGTTCCTGTTAGTTGCACTTTTGCTTTTAATTGCATTTGTTCTTGTTCTTGGTTTTAATTCTCTGTTTATATGAATGCTCACTGTTAGTTCACCATATTGTTCACTGTGTTGTCATGTTAGTTCACCATGTTGTTCACTGTTATGCTCACTGCCATGTAATGTTAGTGTAATGTTTGTCATGTTCTAAACCATCATGCTAGGGACTTGATGAATCCCTAATTTCTTATTGTGTAGTACATTGATCATATTGCTTTAGAAGGATAAACAAGTTTAGGAAAAACTTGAACTTAGTTCATCATCACCTCACTTTCACAATGTATGCCAAGTATACTTTGTAGTTAGGTCCATGAGCTGTTGATAAGCTGCAACTCAAGCTGAATTCATAATCTTTTGACTAATTGTGCCGTAGAAAGACAGTTAGTACTTTGGAAAGAATACCATAGTTGTGTTTAACTTTCTATAGGAGAATACATAGTAGAAGTTAGAGTGAATTCAAACCCTAGTTCCCATCCATAATCTACTTCATTCTCATCCACAATTCCATCTTCAACTGTTTAGCTTTGTTTTCTTGCTTTCACTGCTCACTTGTTTTACCTTCACTGCTCACTGTGGTGTCTTAACATCACAATATTTACTTGTTTCACACACTGCTACCACTGTTTTGTAAATTCTCCTGCTGTGCATTTTCTTCACTGCTTGAGCAGCTGCAGTACTGCTGCTGTAACCCTTGCTGCATTGCTGCCTTTTTCTTCTACTGCTGCAATTGCTGCTGCAGCACTTGTGCTGCTTTGCTTTCCCCTGCTGCTGCCTCCTGCATCTGAGCCTCTGCAGCTGCTGCTGCCAAGCCACTTCTGCCTTCTGCTGCTGCCTTTCTGCAGCTGCTGCTGCCACTCCTTGCCTTGTGCTGCTGCTGCAGTACTGCTTCCTTTTTCTGCCTGCTGCTGCTGCTCCAAGGCTCACTTCACTCCTGAGCCCAAGACCAATTCAGTGAAACCAAAGGCTAAAGGCCCAACCAACTGAGCCCAAAGCTCAGTTCACTCCCAAAAGCCTCTGAAGCCCAGTTAAGGCCAAAGCCTAGTTCACTACTAAGCCCAACTCACAAGTGAATTGTTAAGCCCAACGCTCAAACCAGTTTCTAGAACCAAAGCCCATTTGCACTTCAAAGATAACTGAGCCCAAGCTCAGTTCATTTTATTTTTAACAAACCCACTAAGCCCAATTCATTCAAAGGGCATTCAAACTCATTAGTACTCAAGCCCAATTTAAGCCAAAAGGCTTCTAAGCCCAAAGCAAATCTAGGAACCCAATTAGCTAAACACTCCAAAACACACCCGATCTCTGTGGATCGACCCGTACTTGCACGAGCTACAACCGACGACCGTGCACTTGCGGTATTACTGTAGGCCCGTTTTCATTGCGCTCATTTTTATACACATCTCCTGGCCTGCCAAGTTTTTGGCGCCGCTGCCGGGGATTGGTGCTGTGTTTTATCTGTGTTTTTCTTAGCTATTTTGTATTTCATTTTATAGCATTTGCATCTGCATCTGCTTCATTTCATTTGCTGTTGGACCTGCTGATTCTGAACCTGTTTTTCCTCTGCTGGGACGCCACTAAGGAAAAGAACCAAAACCCAACTGGGTTTTTGCAACAATATCAGAGCAGCTGGGCTGTGCTAAAAAGGTAAGCCTAAACCCATTCCATTGAGAGAACCCAACCTGTGGGCTTCCAAATTTTTTAATTGTGGGCTTGTAATAATTAACCCAATTTTTTTTGGGCTTTTTATTTTTTCTATTTTGGGTTTGTAATAATTTATTTTTGGGCTTGTTGTTTAATTTGTGGGCTTGTTTAAATTTTTCCATTGGACTTGTATTTTGGACTCTGGGTTTAAACCCAGCTGATAACCGATTGTGGGCCGCAGCCTTCCTTCCATTTCATTAGAGGCTTGCACAGTGGGCTTGCTCCCATTTCAAAAAACCAAATTTTATTTTCTTAATTTTATTTTCTTTTTTAAAAAAAAAAAAAAAAAAAAAAAAATTTGTCTCCCACCAAAACCAAATTTTTCCCAAAAATCCAAACCCTTTAAAAAACCAAATTCTGAGCTTTGTAACATAGTTACTTAGCTTTTGAGCCAATCATGTCTGGATATTGGTCTGCTCCTGGAGATGGAAATAAAACTCTTAGAGAACTTGCTTATGGACAAACTTCACGTTATGAACCTCCCATAGACCATGATGTCAATAGTCATAGGAATTATTATGGACATTTTCAAAGTCCCGAGCCGCAATACATGAACCCTAATGACTATTCATACATGCATCATTCGCCGCAACGTGAAAATGAACATTTTGCTAGTGCCTCACTCACACAATCATCACTTATGGATCAAATAGAAGCTCGAATCACAGCTTTAGAAATGCAATCACATGAGGAATCTGTCACATCTAATTTTCTTAGGCAACCTGAAATCTATGCATGTCCCGCATGTGGTAGTTTAGACCACCCTGTTGAGCATTGTCATATTTTGCATAATTTTAGGCCATCTAGAGAAAATCCAATGTATGAAATGTCCATGAATTGTGAGAATGGTAGTCATTGGGACCATAATCAATCCTTTGAGGGTTGCGATCAATATTTTATAAACCCTAATGACCATGCACACATGTACCATTCACCACAATTTGAACATGAAGAATTTTGTACTCCCATGAATTTAGACTCCACCACAGAAGCTTTAAGACTCTGTAAGCAAGACTATGATAGATCTACAGCACGAATTCAGGCATATTTAGATCAGATTTTGCTTCACCTACAAAAGGAGGAAATTCATGAGGAAATGTATGTTGTCCCTAATGAAGTGTCTAGTCCCATTCATGTAAATGATGTTGAATATGAACCTAATTTAGAGGAACATGAATCGACTAATGACACCACCACTTTTAATGAGGACCAATATGCATGCTACCATGATGATGATTATGATGATATGTTAGAAGAACATGAAAATATTGTGGAACCTGTTGGTTCAATAACATATGGCTTCTCGCCCTCGACCTTCATGAATGTTGTTTTTTCTAATACTCATTGTAATTCATATGATTTTGATATTGACATGGGATTCGTACAATTATTCTGTGAAGATGAGCATGACATAGGAATAGTTGAATCTTCTGTAGACACTAATATGCATGAAAATATATTTGATGTGTCTGATTCTCTACCTAGGTCACTTTGTGATATTTCTCCTGATTTGCCAATGCATGAGAATAAATTTGTTGATGATGTTGATGATTCTGAGTGTGAACTTGCCAATGTGATTGATGATTGTGAGCATGATGTGACATGTGTAGATGATTTAGGAGATTTTGATTTGATTGATAATGATATGCCTATTCTCCTACATGAGTCACAATCTGTTGGCCTTCCACCCAACCTAGATTTGGTTTGTACCAATATTGTAAAACCAATTTTTCTGAAAATGCCTAACCTAGGTTTGGAACTGTGTGCTTCCCAAGTCCTTTTGGACTATTTTGCTTCCAAATATAATACATTTGAGGAACCACAGTTGGAATTAGCATGTTTGCCCGTCCCTAGCACAGTTCATTTCGAGCTAGACCTTTTGCATGATGAACCCCCGAAACTGCGCGATTTTGTTTTCAAAACTATATCTTCTGTAAAATTCAGGTTTGGGGGTAGCTCATTTTGTTTCACAGTTTCACTTGCATTTCTTTCCTGTTATTATTGTGTGAAGCTGTTGAAATGTCTACACTTCGTCTTTTGGGTTGATCCTCAACTCTTTAGATTGTTAGTGTATGGTGAGTTTTTTGTATATAATCCAGTAGTTAAAATTTCTTAAAAACCCTTTTGTTCCTTTTGTATATATTTTTCTAATCCAATATGATCTCGGCTGAAATATGTTGGATTTTTGCCTTGAATAACGGAGTTTTAATTCTGCTTTCGCCGAAATCGGGTATTCTCTCTCCTTTTACTCGACTCAGCATGTCCCTTTCCATATGATGCATTTTAATTCTTTCCATTTTTTGAAACATTGAGGACAATGTTTAGTTTAGGTTTGGGGGTATAGAGTAGATACCATGATAATTTGCCATAATTGAAAACGAACTCCTTCTTCTTTTTGAAAAAAATTGAAAAATTCCAAAAAAATTGAAAAATCAAAATTCAAAAAAATTAAAAAAATTGAAAAAAAAATCATAAAAAATGGAGCTCATTTACCTTGAAATGTTGACTCTTGTGAAAATATGTATTTTTATTAGGAGTCTTAGTCTAGATATTTAGGCACCCTGATTCTAGCACAATTCACATAGTGATAAGAAATTTGCACGCGCACGATCTACCAATACATGTATGGCCTCGATCTTCAAGGTGTTTGATAGGAAGTTACGATTGCCAATCACTTTAGAATACTGAACGAAACTTGACTAGCTTGTTCTTTGGTTGGTTGGGATAGAAGATGGAGGTTACATTAAGAAAAACAACCATGGAATTTAACTGGGTGCATCAAAAAGGGCTACCTCTTGCAAAGTGTCATGTAATTTTTTGTTTCTTTTTGTTATGTATCAAAAGAGCTACCATATGTAAAAATCAATTTCAAGTTCTTGTGCAAAAAAAAAAAAAAAAAAAAAAAAAAAAAAAAAAAAAAAAAAAAAAAAAAAAAAAAAAAAAAAAAAAAAAAAAAAAAAAAAAAAAAAAAAAAAAAAAATCAAGTATTTATCAATTCCATCCTCTCTTGTTCCAAAAATAAAAGAGAGTAGTCAATGTAAATAAGAGTCATGTAAAGAGTCATTTTATTGTTTCTTTGTAATAAGCAAGGAGGGTGTATGTCATTGATGTACAACGCGAGTAATTGTGAAATACCTCCAACTCATTCACAATTCTCGTAAAGTTCGGACAGCTAGCTAGATTTCGACCTCAGTTCTTAGCCTGAGAAACTATCTCTTGGTGATTAGTAGTCATAACTTCAGATCTTTCTTTACACATGTGTAGATACACTTTACACTCTTATCACATGTCTTTTATTTGTTATCAGTGCTAGGATTGTGCCTTCGATAG
Organism: Papaver somniferum; assembly: GCF_003573695.1. Taxonomy (NCBI): domain Eukaryota; kingdom Viridiplantae; phylum Streptophyta; class Magnoliopsida; order Ranunculales; family Papaveraceae; genus Papaver; species Papaver somniferum. The sequence goes on along the minus strand of NC_039368.1, from coordinate 115,208,452 downwards.
CTAGATTGACATCTCCATTTTGCTGTGAGCTTAACTGTTTTGCACATGTCACATTTGATGGAATCTGAGCTTATATTTTGTCCTTAGGTTTTGTAGGCACACCTCTGGTAAACCTTCACGAGACTTCAACTCGTCCACTAGGGACACTTAGTGGTTTAAAAGGCTTAGTGCATACGCTAAATGCATTCGAGAGACCAGCGACAGTGGTATAGTTAGGATTTCCTTAGTTTTGTTTTACTTGAGGACAAGTAAAATTCAGGTTTGGGGGTATTTGATGAGTGCCAAATATTGTATATATTTATCCCTTTTTGTTGGCATTTAACTCATCTTTTGCGCATTAATTCTACATTTTATCCCGTATTCTGTATTTTCATTGTTTTCAAGAATAAATATTTTTCTTACTTAATTTTGCATTTTTAGGTAACAAATAAAATCTGGATGAAGTGCGGAGCAAAAAGAGCAGAAAAGTAGTGAAAAGCCGGGAGGAATTACGCAAGGAAGCCGCGAAGAATGTTGTGCACAAGACCAAGAGGGTAGAAGTGGGCTCAAGAAGGAAGAATTGTTCTTAAAGAAGTTATGGGCCTGGCATACCCAAGGCCCAAAACCCTTTCTCAAACCCATTTCCACTACCCAAGCCCGTATCGGATTTCAGCCGTCAGATCGAAGCATTTCAGCATCCTACGGTCGCTCCATCATCGCACATCAAACTCCGAAGCTCCCGCTTTACATCGCAACGCCCATCTCCATTTTGGGCCGTCCTTTTCGTTGCATTCCTCCATCCGACGGTCGCTACCCACAGCCTCCCATTTCATCGTTGGATCCACCTACCATCGTCACATCCTACGTACCAGATCGCTGCGCATCAACTTCAGATAATCCCGCTTCACACCCTAGCACCAAACCCTATACTACCACCCAAACACTCCCTCCTTCCCAAAACATCGAACTCATCTTCTCCACCCGACCATTTCCAGAACCACCATCGCCTGCAACTCCACTGCCACCACCAGACCTCGAGCTCCACCACCACCACAACCAGCCGACCAAGAGACCTATCGAACCCCCTAGTCTATCTCTCTCCCTCGTAGCGTCTTCTCACATAGGTGCTAAGATTAAGAGAGGCAGGCTTAGGGTTTCGCTCCAAGATAGGGTTGCAGTGCAAAGAAGACGAAGAATAGGGGATTTCGAGCAGCGTAAAGCCAGTACAAAGCATGGGTTGGGTCGAAATTATCCAATTGGTATGTCAAATTTGATTTTCCCCAAAAATCAATTTAGGGTTATCAACATTAGGGTTTGTAGAAATTTTAGGGATTTGTAAAACTATAAAAGGGGATGTGTAGGAGATGTAAAAACTGTTCTTGGACTAGCCAAGTTTCCCCCTAATTGGGTTAGGTTTGATTTTAATTTCACTTTCAATTTTAACCATTTGCATATTTTTCTCCTTGTTCACTGTTAGTGTTAATGTCTTGATGTTTCATAGTTTGATGTTCAGTTAGCTCAATATTGTTAGTTTCATTGCACTGTTAATCTTTAATGTGTGATGCTCCTGTTCATTTTTAATTGTTCCTGTTAGTTGCATTTTTACTTTTAATTGCATTTGTTCTTGTTCTTGATTTTAATTCCCTGTAATGATAGTGTAATGTTTGTCATGTTCTAAACCACCATGCTAGGGACTTGATGAATCCCTAATCTCTTATTGTGTAGCACATTGATCACATGGCTTTAGAAGGCTAAACAGGTTTAGGAAAAACTTGAACTTAGTTCATCATCACCTCACTTTCACAATGTATGCCAAGTATACTTTGTAGTTAGGTTCATGAGCTGTTGATAAGCTGCAACTCAAGCTGAATTCATAATCCTTTGACTAGTTGTGCTGTAGAAAGACAATTAGTGCTTTGGAAAGAATACCATAGTTGTGTTTAACTTTCTATAGGAGAATACATAGTAGAAGTTAGAGTGAATTCAAACCCTAGTTCCCATCCATAATCTACTTCATTCTCATCCACAATTCCATCTTCAACTGTTTAGCTTTGTTTTCTTGTTTTGTATTGCTTTTGCCTTGTTGTTTCTTCCCTGCCCTGCAACTCTGTTGCTTTTCTGTTTTGCATTTTCTTCACTGCTTGAGCAGCTGCAGTACTGCTGCTGTAACCCTTGCTGCATTGCTGCCTTTTTCTTCTACTGCTGCAATTGCTGCTGCAGCACTTGTGCTGCTTTGCTTTCCCCTGCTGCTGCCTCCTGCATCTGAGCCTCTGCAGCTGCTGCTGCCAAGCCACTCCTTGCCTTGTGCTGCTGCTGCAGTACTGCTTCCTTTTTCTGCCTGCTGCTGCTGCTCCAAGGCTCACTTCACTCCTGAGCCCAAGACCAATTCAGTGAAACCAAAGGCTAAAGGCCCAACCAACTGAGCCCAAAGCTCAGTTCACTCCCAAAAGCCTCTGAAGCCCAGTTAAGGCCAAAGCCTAGTTCACTACTAAGCCCAACTCACAAGTGAATTGTTAAGCCCAACGCTCAAACCAGTTTCCAGAACCAAAGCCCATTTGCACTTCAAAGATAACTGAGCCCAAGCTCAGTTCATTTTATTTTTAACAAACCCACTAAGCCCAATTCATTCAAAGGGCATTCAAACCCATTAGTACTCAAGCCCAATTTAAGCCAAAAGGCTTCTAAGCCCAAAGCAAATCTAGGAACCCAATTAGCTAAACACTCCAAAACACACCCGATCTCTGTGGATCGACCCGTACTTGCACGAGCTACAACCGACGACCGTGCACTTGCGGTATTACTGTAGGCCCGTTTTTATCGCATCATTTTTATACACTCTTCCGGACCTGCCAAGTTTTTGGCGCCGTTGCCGGGGATTGGTGTTGTGTTTTATCTGTGTTTTTCTTTAGCTATTTTGTATTTCATTTCATAGCATTTGCATCTGCATCTGCTTCATTTCATTTGCTGTTGGACCTGCTGATTCTGAACCTGTTTTTCCTCTGCTGGGACGCCACCAAGGAAAAGAACCAAAACCCAACTGGGTTTTTGCAACAATATCAGAGCAGCTGGGCTGTGCTAAAACGGTAAGCCTAAACCCATTCATTGAGAGAACCCAACCTGTGGGCTTCCAATTTTTAATTGTGGGCTTGTAATAATTAACCCAATTTTTTTGGGCTTTTTATTTTTCTATTTTGGGTTTGTAATAATTTATTTGTGGGCTTGTATTTATTTTTTGTGGGCTTGTTTAAATTCTTTCATTGGACTTGTATTTTGAACTCTGGGTTTAAACCCAGCTGAGCTTGTAAGCATCAATTGGACTTGTATTCCACTCGAAAGTGGACCTCGAAACCAAAGTTTTAAAACAAACGTCGGGCCTTAACCAACTGGGCCAAATTAAACTTTCAAAATTAAAACTTAGTGTTTCGTGGGCCGCAGCCTTCCATCCATTTCATTAGAGGCTTGCACAGTGGGCGTGCTCCCAATTCAAAAACCAAATTTCATTTTCTTTTTCAAAAAAACAAAAAAAAAAAAAAAAAAAAAAAAACCTTTTGTTCCTTTTGTATATATTTTGCTAATCCAATTTGATCTCGGCTAAAATATGTTGGATTTTTGCCTTGAATAACGGAGTTTTAATTCTGCTTTCGCCGAAATCGGGTATTCTCTCTCCTTTTACTCTACTCAGCATGTCCCTTTCCATATGTTGCATTTTAATTCTTTCCATATTTTGAAACATTGAGGACAATGTTTAGTTTAGGTTTGGGGGTATAGAGTAGATACCATGATAATTTGCCATAATTGAAAACGAACTCCTTCTTCTTTTTGAAAAAATTGAAAAATTCCAAAAAAAATTGAAAAATCAAAATTCAAAAAAATTAAAAAAATTAAAAAAAAAAATCATAAAAAATGGAGCTCATTTACCTTGAAATGTTGACTCTTGTGCAAATATGTATTTTTATTAGGAGTCTTAGTCTAGATATTTAGGCACCCTGATTCTAGCACAATTCACATAGTGATAAGAAATTTGCACGCGCACGATCTACCAATACATGTATGGCCTCGATCTTCAAGGTGTTTGATAGGAAGTTACGATTGCCAATCACTTTAGAATACTGAACGAAACTTGACTAGCTTGTTCTTTGGTTGGTTGGGATAGAAGGTGGAGGTTACATTAAGAAAGACAACCATCGAATTTAACTGGGTGCATCAAAAAGGGCTACCTCTTGCAAAGTGTCATGTAATCTTTTGTTTCCTTTTGTACATGTATCAAAAGTGTTTCCAAAAAAATCAAGTATTTATCAATTCCATCATCTCTTGTTCCAAAAATAAAAAGAGAATAGTCAATGTAAATAAGAGTCATGTAAAGAGTCATTTTGTTGTTTCATTGTAATAAGCAAGGAGGGTGTATGCCATTGATGTACAACGCGAGTAATTGTGAAATACCTCCAACTCATTCACAATTCTCGTAAAGTCCGGACAACTAGCTAGATTTCGACCTCAGTTCTTAGCCTGAGAAACTATCTCTTGGTGATTAGTAGTCATGACTTCAGATCTTTCTTTACACATGTGTAGATACACTTTACACTCTTATCACATGTCCTTATTTGTTATCAGTGCTAGGATTGTGCCTTTGATAGCTAGATTGACATCTCCATTTTGTTGTGAGCTTAAACTGTTTTGCACATGTCACGTTTGATGGAATATGAGCTTATATTTTGTCCTTAGGTTTTGTAGGCACACCTCTGGTAAACCTTCACGAGACTTCAACTCGTCCACTAGGGACACTTAGTGGTTTAAAAGGCTTAGTGCATACGCTAAATGCATTCGAGAGACCAGCGACAGTGGTATAGTTAGGATTTCCTTAGTTTTGTTTTACTTGAGGACAAGTAAAATTCAGGTTTGGGGGTATTTGATGAGTGCCAAATATTGTATATATTTATCCCTTTTTGTTGGCATTTAACTCATCTTTTGCGCATTAATTCTACATTTTATCCCATATTCTGTATTTTCATTGTTTTCAAGAATAAATATTTTTATTAATTAATTTTGCATTTTTAGGTAATAAATAAAGTTCGGATGAGACGTGGAGCGAAAAGAGCAGAAAAGTAGTGAAAAGCCGGGAGAAATTACGCAAGGAAACCGCAAAGAAGCGCCTCCGTTCTCAGCCATCAGATCAGTTCTCAGGAGCATCCGACGGTCACTCCTTCATAGAGCATCAAAATCTGATGTTTCTGCCGAGCACCACAGTGCTGAAATTCCAATCCTTCAGATTAGATGGTAGTTGAATCCAACGGTCGCTCCTATGCCTGTGCATCAACTCCCGATGATTCCGCCTAACACTACAACACCTAACTCAATCTAGCACCGTTGACTTCGTTGTGTTACACATCCAACGGTCGCTACAAACTGCTTCTCTCTTAGCCGTCCGATCTACCTACCATCTCCATATCCAGCAGCTCAGCTCGCCAAACATCGAACCAGATGATCCCGCTTCACACCCTAGCACCAAACCCTATACTACCACCCAAACACTCCCTCCTTCCCAAAACATCGAACTCATCTTCTCCACCCGACCATTTCCAGAACCACCATCGCCTGCAACTCCACTGCCACCACCAGACCTCGAGCTCCACCACCACCACACCCAGCCGACCAAGAGACCTATCGAACCCCCTAGTCTATCTCTCTCCCTCGTAGCGTCTTCTCACATAGGTGCTAAGATTAAGAGAGGCAGGCTTAGGGTTTCGCTCCAAGATAGGGTTGCAGTGCAAAGAAGACGAAGAATAGGGGATTTCGAGCAGCGTAAAGCCAGTACAAAGCATGGGTTGGGTCGAAATTATCCAATTGGTATGTCAAATTTGATTTTCCCCAAAAATCAATTTAGGGTTATCAACATTAGGGTTTGTAGAAATTTTAGGGATTTGTAAAACTATAAAAGGGGATGTGTAGGAGATGTAAAAACTGTTCTTGGACTAGCCAAGTTTCCACCCAATTTGGGTTAGGTTAATTCCAATTTTAAATTGCACTGTTAATTTTTAATGTGTGATGCTCCTGTTTATTTTAATTGTTCCTGTTAGTTGCACTTTTGCTTTTAATTGCATTTGTTCTTGTTCTTGGTTTTAATTCTCTGTTTATATGAATGCTCACTGTTAGTTCACCATATTGTTCACTGTGTTGTCATGTTAGTTCACCATGTTGTTCACTGTTATGCTCACTGCCATGTAATGTTAGTGTAATGTTTGTCATGTTCTAAACCATCATGCTAGGGACTTGATGAATCCCTAATTTCTTATTGTGTAGTACATTGATCATATTGCTTTAGAAGGATAAACAAGTTTAGGAAAAACTTGAACTTAGTTCATCATCACCTCACTTTCACAATGTATGCCAAGTATACTTTGTAGTTAGGTCCATGAGCTGTTGATAAGCTGCAACTCAAGCTGAATTCATAATCTTTTGACTAATTGTGCCGTAGAAAGACAGTTAGTACTTTGGAAAGAATACCATAGTTGTGTTTAACTTTCTATAGGAGAATACATAGTAGAAGTTAGAGTGAATTCAAACCCTAGTTCCCATCCATAATCTACTTCATTCTCATCCACAATTCCATCTTCAACTGTTTAGCTTTGTTTTCTTGCTTTCACTGCTCACTTGTTTTACCTTCACTGCTCACTGTGGTGTCTTAACATCACAATATTTACTTGTTTCACACACTGCTACCACTGTTTTGTAAATTCTCCTGCTGTGCATTTTCTTCACTGCTTGAGCAGCTGCAGTACTGCTGCTGTAACCCTTGCTGCATTGCTGCCTTTTTCTTCTACTGCTGCAATTGCTGCTGCAGCACTTGTGCTGCTTTGCTTTCCCCTGCTGCTGCCTCCTGCATCTGAGCCTCTGCAGCTGCTGCTGCCAAGCCACTTCTGCCTTCTGCTGCTGCCTTTCTGCAGCTGCTGCTGCCACTCCTTGCCTTGTGCTGCTGCTGCAGTACTGCTTCCTTTTTCTGCCTGCTGCTGCTGCTCCAAGGCTCACTTCACTCCTGAGCCCAAGACCAATTCAGTGAAACCAAAGGCTAAAGGCCCAACCAACTGAGCCCAAAGCTCAGTTCACTCCCAAAAGCCTCTGAAGCCCAGTTAAGGCCAAAGCCTAGTTCACTACTAAGCCCAACTCACAAGTGAATTGTTAAGCCCAACGCTCAAACCAGTTTCTAGAACCAAAGCCCATTTGCACTTCAAAGATAACTGAGCCCAAGCTCAGTTCATTTTATTTTTAACAAACCCACTAAGCCCAATTCATTCAAAGGGCATTCAAACCCATTAGTACTCAAGCCCAATTTAAGCCAAAAGGCTTCTAAGCCCAAAGCAAATCTAGGAACCCAATTAGCTAAACACTCCAAAACACACCCGATCTCTGTGGATCGACCCGTACTTGCACGAGCTACAACCGACGACCGTGCACTTGCGGTATTACTATAGGCCCGTTTTCATTGCGCTCATTTTTATACACATCTCCTGGCCTGCCAGTAGGGCCAAGGGCTAATTACTTATTTTAAGGTCATTGCAGGTGCGTGTATCTTCTTGCCAAACTTTTGGCACTCGTCGCAAATTAACACCATATGTTTTGCATCTTTGTTCATGTAAGCCAAAAGTATCCCATGGTCTTGGCTCGGGTTGCCAGACTTCGGCCCGAGCTGTGATTTCCTGCGGCGCCATAATGTAGCTCATTTAGGATAGAGTTCCCTTCCTCTTTGTTTAAACACCTCAATAGAGGCCCCAGGTAGGATTTTCTATATAAGATACCGTCTCGCAATTCGTATGCTGCTGCTTTGCTTTTGATTTTGTTGATTTCGGGTCATCCCTTGGGTAATTTTCCCATCTCCAAATACTGGTGAATGGGTTTGCGCCAATCTCCATCTTCATATTTATCGGCCGTGGTTACAACTACATATACTTTAGTGTCCACTGTCTCAGGTACAGATGGCATCATGATTCTCATGACTCTGATGCCTTCAAAACTCGATTCTATTAGCATTGAGGCGATGTATGCCAGTGCGTCTGAATGTCGATTATATTTTATGCAGATGTGTCGGAACTTGATGTTTGGTATCTGGCCGATATAAAATTGGGCGAGCTCCCCAATACTTCTGCAATACTGGGTCATGTATAGCGTACTGCCCGCTGATCTGCCTAATGACTAACTGAGAGTCGCTAGTTAATCTCACATCGTGGATCCCCATTTATACCATTATCCGCAAGGCATGTATTACGACCTCATACTCAGTGACATTGTTTTTCGCCTTAAATTCAAGCCTGAACGAGTGAACCATCTTCTTCCTCTTTGGTGTAGTGAAGACTAGCCCTGGGCCCGACCCGTCTTTGTTGGACGACCCGTCTATGAATACTTCTCATAGTTTCAGGCTACATGTTTCAAGAAGGTCGGATGAATCTTCTCGATCTTCTTCCATACCCAGGATATCCTCAATTTCCTTTTCATCGTCTAGAGGAAAATCTGCCAAGAAGTCGGCCACTACTTGTGCTTTTATTGTTGTTCTCATCTCATAGAAGATATCGAATTGTTTAATTTGAGCACTCCATTTAGAAATCCGTCCCGACCTTGCTGCGTTGTCGAGTACTAACTATATAGAAGATTTTGTAAGTACTCAGATCTTATGAGTTTGGAAATACGTGCGTAATTTTTGCGTTGCAAATACTAAAGCTAGTATCAGTTGCTCAATTCTGGTGTAGTTCCTCTCTGCAGAGTTCATGGTCTTGCTTATGAAGTACACAGATTTTTCTTCCCCTCCAACATTTTTGACTAAAATCGCGCTTATGACATAACCAGTCGCCCCAAGATATAAGGTGAGCGCCTCATCGGGCTCGGGTCTTTGTAATACAGGTATTCTCGCGAGATGTTTCTTAATCTTTTGTAATGCTTCCTCACACTCCTCGCTCCATTTGAATTTTTCTCATTTTCTTAGTGTCCCAAAGAAGTTTGTACATTTGTTCGACGACCGTGAAATGAATCTTCCTAACGTTGCCAAGTTTCCGTTTAACCGCTGCACATCTTTTATTTTTACCGGAGAAGGCATTTCCAAGACAACCCTAATTTTATCGAGAACGGATTCTATACCTTTATCAGTGATTATATATCCCAGGAATTTACTCGAAGTAACTCAAAAGGTACACTTAGACGGGTTACCCGCATCTTATATTTTCTCATAGTTTGAAAGATCTCCCGAAGGTCATCAATGTGGTTGGATGCCACCTTGATTTTTACTAGCATATCGTCCACGTAGACTTCGATGGTGTTGTGAATTTTATCCTCAAACATATCCTCCACCAACCCTTGATAAGTGGCACTAGTGTTTCTCAACCCGAACGGAATCTTAAGTGTAACAATATAACCCTCTAGGTGTGGAGAAAGATGTATGTTCCTGATCCTCGGGATCCATAGGGATCTAATTTTATCCCGAGTACCCGTCCATCAGTGTTATCGCATTGTATCTAGCTATGTATTCCACTAGTTGATCGATGCCGAGGAGAGGAAAACAGTCCTTTGGGCAAGCCTTATTTAAATCGCTGAAGTCGATGCAGATCCTGACTCCTCCATTCCTTTTAGGGACTATCACCATGCGGGTATTGGTCCTTTCGAATAATTCCAACCACCTGTAATTTCTTCAACTAGGCCTCTACCGCTGCTTGTAACTCGGGTGCGATTCGACGAATCTTTTATCGGATCGGCTTGAACTTGGGATCTATCCTTAGATGATGTGAGCACACCTCCGGGTCAATCCCCTCCATGTCGTGAATTTTTCAGGCGAACACGTCCACGTGTTCCTATAATAGAGTTATCAGATGCTCTATCTGTTCGTCCCATAGCAAGGTTCCGATTCTGACTAACTTTGGTTCTTCCTCGGTCCCTAAGTTGATCTGTCGGGTAGACTCTAGGACCTAGAAGTTGGGCTTTGGATCTTCAATCGGTGTCACCTCCTTTGATTGCTATAATATATCTTTCTCGCCTGCTTTATAGGCTGTGATCGCTTGTGAAATTACTTTCTCCAGTTCTTCCCCTGCTTTAATTTCCTTATCTTTGTTCTTTTCTCGAAGCTGTCTTGATCGTCTCTCCTCGTTTTGATGGATATCTAACTGCATACATTGTCGTGAGGCCTGAGGATCACCTAGCACTTAAACGACTCCTCGGTAAGAAGGGAATTTTAACCTTTGGTGGGAAGCCAATGCCACCACTTTGATGCCTGCGATCCAGGACCTGCCGAGGATCGCCTCATAAGGTGATACGACGTCCACAACGCAGAAGGTGGCAAGTGTGTCCAAGTATCCCTACCCATCGGAGACTCTGAGAGTGACTTACCCCTTTGCTATGGTCACTCCCATTGAATCCATGGATCCGACAAGTTGAAGGGATTAAAATTTCATCAGATAGCTCCATTCTTTTACGTGTCGTAGAAGAGGACCTCGAATGAACTCCCGCTGTCCATCAGTATCCTTTTGACTCCCCACTATTCAATGAGTAAGGTGATCACTAGGGGATCTCCATATGCTTGGACATTCATCAGGACGTCTTTAGCGGAGAAGGTAATCGGTTGCATCATCCAGGCCTCCATAGATAAAGTTTTTGCTACGCTGAAGATCTCCTTCCCATACCGATCTCTCTTGTGGATTCTTGATGTAATATCGGTTCCTAAATCGAACCTTTGAGTTGCCGAGTGTGAGATGGTATTGCAGGTGAACTGAGTTCCGCGATCGATCCTTACTTGGTGCACAAGGGAGTCAGGTACGTTTGGCATTGTTTAACAAAGTGACGCAAGTATTCATCCAGAATCAGATGTTGGACGATGTCCTTTACTTCCCGAAAATTTTTGGTCGAGTGACCTCGGTATTGGTGATACTGGCAAAACTCGGGATGGTTCCTTGTCTCATCGAACTGTATCCCTCTAGTTTCCGGGTATCTAATGTCATTCCTCTTTTCTACTTCCTTAAAGATTTCTTCAGTGGCACGTTTAGAGGTGTGTAAGTTCTTGGCTCATGAAGAGGCCTCTTTCCTTTCTCGACCCATTCCTTCTTGCCCGAGTCTTGCTGTGGTGTCATCGGCCTCTTTTCTGATCGCTTTGAGTCCCCTTGGAGAGTTTCCCCATATGATGTACTGGTTTCTTGGACTCCTCTATGTGCACCCTCTTGTATTTCTTCCAACGCAATGTAATGTTCCTGCATATTTCTCATCACCTTTAACGTTTGCGGCTTCTCGGTGTATATGGCTATCAGATGGGATCATATTTCCCTAGAGAAACCCAAAGATCTGTTGGTCGACAGGTACCTTCCCGATATCGGTGCAGAGCTTTCTCCATCTGCCACTCAAAGATCTTAAGGGTTCCCCGAACCTTCATTCCAAAGTAAACAACTTATTTATCCTTGGGCGGGCAATACTATTATGCATATAAGTCTCAAGGAACGTTTCCACCAAGACTTTGTAACTGCCTATGGATTCGTCGGGTAAGGTATAGAACCAATTCCTCGCTTCCCCATCCAGGCTCGCCGGAAAAAATTTATACATGACCACATTAGAACTCTTCCATTATAATAACGACATACCATACATCTTGATGTGCTATCCCGCATCGCCCGTGCCGTCAAATATGGATGGAATGTAGGAAGTGTGTATTTCGTGGGGAAAGGAGTTCGCTCTAGCTCTCGGGTAAACAGACTCTTCTTTGCTTCATTAATTACCTTCACTAACTTGTCGTCCTCCCCATATCCAGCCAACTTCTTAACCATTTGTTCAAGAAGCTCGGGCTTAGATTCAGTCGAAGCATCGGGTCCACCATTTTGCACTTTTTCATCAGTCGAGGAATTCTCGGGAGGACCATATCCACTCCTCGCACGGTTGGGGTCGGGTGCCCGCCCTTGATCGAGTGATGAAGTTATGGTGAACCGTGATCGGGTGTGGTTGTTGGACGCCCCTTGGCTCGATGACCCTCGCGACCTAGTCCTCTGGTTCCGGAGTTGATAGTTCTCGTGCTCTAGTGCTAGGTTTCTTCTTTGTAATTCCCTCATTAGGTCGTGTTGTCTTTTCTAATTTTCTAAAATTTCCATCAGTGTCGGGTTGGTTCTCTCATGGATGGAGTGGTCGTTCACATGATTTCCTGCTGTGGTAGGTGGCGCAGCTGGTGGTGCTGCTGGTAGCGCTGTTGGAGGTGCGACAGGTGGGACGTCTCGGGATATGTTATCTCGTCCCAAACGCACTCGCCTAAGCCTTTCTTCTTCTTGATCCAAAGCATACTGGTACCCTGCGTGTTTTCGGGCTCCCCTACAATCCTCTCGCATCATTAGTGCTTCCTCGTCGTCCTCCGTGTCTGATGGGGTCATCCCATCTACCATATTCTATGGTCTAATTTGGCTCGGGTTGATGCGCAATCCTCTCGGGGGAAGGTCATCGTCTCGTCCCAGATCGACTTCCTCATTGACAGTTTCCATTCCTCCACCTGGTGCTCGGGATTCTTCTGGGTGGTGTTGTCGGCTTCTTTGTTGTCGTGAATCTGTCACTCCTTCCTGCGCGCTTTTTCCTTCTACCGTATGATTCCTCGGAATCCTGCCTGTACCTGAAGTACTTGCCATCGGCTCGGGTAGGGTTCGTATCCTTTGAATCGCCCGTCCCTACCTACGCCAGCAAAATACACAACACCTCACTTTGAACTGTTTTCGAAAAGGTTTAAGGATGAAGTACAATAGTTCTGACACTCTGAAAAGAAAAAATCCAACCAAGTACGATTTCCTTTTACTTTTTCATGTTAAACTCAGCAAATTAGGTTGTTTTGACTAATACGACAGTTTTTTGAATGAGTCTTGTTACGTCGCTTTCGGTACTTTTCACATGCATTAATCATTGTTTGTCCTAACATTCCTTGCGCTAGAAATCATTAATCGTCTGTACATCTGATCGGAAAGTTTCTTTCTTGGCCAGGGTTTGTAGTGGTGACTTCCGTCAATCATTTTTCCGGTGTCTCAACTACACAGGTTATCAAAATAGTTTCTCGATTCGTTCCTCGGAACTCTGCAAGGATAGATTTCCCTTGGGATTCTTTTGGCTCTCTAAAGATGCTATAGGCTCTTATCATGGGATTAAGATGAGATCGTCACCGAAGTGCTCATCATACCCTTTCTAGCTATAGTTTTGGGTAATCCTAACTCAATGATTTTGAGATGGCTTTACTAGTACTAATATCATGTTTAATTACTCTACGACGAAAAATGACCAGCGAGATGAAGTTTCACTTTAGCTACTACCAACAATCAAAGATGGTATCTTGGGAGCTTTTGAATCTTTCTAACAACTCGTCTTAGCCATATAAAGAAATGCGAGAAGAGTAATACAATTGACCATAATTCAAATTCGAGATCTTGTTTATAACTACGTAAAGAACATGTTTTTCGAAAGATAGAACAACAAATCACATGTTTTCATGACCAAAAGTGCGGGTAATCAATCGAGATTCATCATAAGATAAAGAAACTTTTGTTTGACTAAAGAAAACAAAATAAGGAGACGAAGACTTGATTTCAATCAACCTGTTGATGAGTGCCAAATAGTGCATATTTCTATATCTTTTTCTTGGCAATTAACTCATCTTTTGGGCTTTAAAATCATATATTATCCCAAATTCTGTATTTTCTTCGTTTTCAAGAATAAATATTTTTACTAATTAATTTTGTGTTTTTAGGTAGTAAATGAAGCTTGGATGAATGGAGAAACTAGAAGAGCAGAGAATTGGTGGCAATGGAAGAGAGACAAAAAAGACTCGCGCTAGAAAGCATTGAAGAATGTCGTTTGCACCTCCTATGAAAGTGAAGAATCTTGTTTGCAAGACCCAAAACTAGGTGTGGGATTGAAATATTAGCTTTAATGAAGCATTGGGCCTCAGGAAGTGAAAGAACCCTAACCCATATCCAAACCCGTTTCATCAAGGTTTGATGCAACTGCTTAACACCCTAGAAACACCTCTTTTCTCCCAAAACTCATCCTCACGAGTCACGATCAGAAGCTCTCACTTTTTCTTTATCCTTTCGACATCTACCTCTACACCCCTCTGTCAGTTTCAGTACTCAACCACCAGCAACGCTGACCTCTCTTTTTCTGATTTTCAAACCCATACCCTGCTTCCATATTTACCTAATCAATTAGGTGTTCAGTTCGTTCTTCTTTCTTTGTATCATTTCATACTAGACCTAATTAACAGTTATCTATTAGTAGCTAGGGTGGCTTGAATTGAGCACAATAATGAAGAAGGGTCTAATCCAATATGCAGAGCACGCAATTGAAGGGGTGATGATTATCAGAATTTAATAATGGGAGCAACAGTAAGTTGCATCTTTAATCCCTAACTTTCTGGTTGTACTTGATGGAAAATGGGAATTGATAATTGGTAGAGAACTTGTATAAATGGAGAGGGTGTTGTAGGGAGAAACAAATGCTCGGATTAGCCGGTGCACCAAGCAGTAGTTTAATTTTGATTTCAGTATTGTGTTCATCATGTTCTAATTCAATAACTAGGGTTTAGATGAATCCCTTAATCTATTGCTAGTTTTATACATGTTTTGAGTATTGTTCTTGTTGTGCTTAAACTATATATGAATGTTCTAATCATTGTGTCACGCATATTGCTTTCACCTTGTTTGTTATGCAACCTAGGTAGTTAGAATAACTCTATGTTGTGCTTCAACTCATGCTTAAGAGACCACGCTAATCTGTGATGAGTTGTGCTGTAATAAGACAGCTTATGCTAGAGATTAGTTACCTTAGTTGATATTAGGCATCTACTTAAGATTACTCTGGATAAACAGCAGACTTGCATCTTGACTGGTGTCCATTACAAGGGACAAGAATAATCTTGAGACTGATTTACTTAGCAAAGGTTAGGAGGTGGATTTCCTTTCCATTTAAGTGTTACATCCTGTGTTGTTTGCATATTTACTTCTATTTCCTTTCTGTTTTAATCAATATCTTGTCGTATCGACACAAAAAAACCCCATGTTGTTACCTCTTATTTGAATCAATATAGAAAGACTTAGAACTCAACTTTACACCCCCAAGTCTCTGTGGGATCGACCTGTATTTGCCCTGTCTCCAATAGACATTGTGCACTTGCAGTTAATTGTAGGTATCTTCTAGTCCTACCACCTGTTACCAAGCTACTCGACTCAACAGAGATTCAAACTCCATGAGCCCAACGAAGATTCAACAAAAAAAATTGTAAAAGACTTGAGTTTAAGAAAAAAGTTGCTTTCAAAAGCCTCATCTACCAACTTATATGCTTAACCACTAGAGTCTTTCACTTAGCATCAACTAACATCATGAGATAATTTAGGAGCTTTGGAATCTCTCTTTAATGGTTTTTATGCAATATATATAAAGATGTTACACGGTCCCCTTATTCGGGTACATGCAGGATATATAAGAGATGAACAAGAACACAAGATATACGTGGTTTTGTATGATTACCTACGTCCATGTGATTAAAGGGATGATATTATTATTTGAATCAAGGTTACAATGGCTGTATCTTGCTAGACGACTCTCTATCCTCACTACAAAGCTCTAAATGTTCTCTCCTCTCTCACTGAACTGCTTGGTCCTGAACTCTTAATAGAGCTCTCTATTTATAATCACACATGATGATACATCCAAGTTACAGTGTGAGTCTTGGTATATCTTCCTTGATGTTCGTCTTTGGTGATGAGCGATATTCCTCCCGAGATCTTAAGCCGAGCTTTAGTTATGTTGTCTCCCAATGTTATTCCACCCGATATAGGTTGTCTTAGCTAAATGTGATCGATATTTCCCTCCATCCTAGACCGATATCATTAACCCCGAGTCTAACTTTGACCAGGTTCATCTTATCCTCTCAACTGCCTTGTCAGAGCATTTATTATTCTGGTACTCGATATACGTCTCTTCCATCACTTTCGAGTTTTACCTTTACACGTATTGGCTTCACGGGATCCTTTGAAGTCTCTTTTCTTGCGCCGAGCTTGGATAGAACGATTCGATGTTTCACGCTTCACATGTTATTACTGCAATATCTCCTAGGATCTGGATCTGCAACATCAGATCCAGTTGAATAATCCACCTGGATCTGTTGATTATTCACACCTACACCCTCCTTGCTTCTCAAGCTTCTATTTCCTTCTTATGCTATTGTTTCTTTCATAAGAATATGAGAATGTTATTGCAAAATGAAGATAGTCTCTCAATGATGTAAAGAGGTTGTTGAGTAGAAAATATGGTATAAATGCTTGTCGATATTTTGTTGATGATTTTTCGATGATTTTTCTTCCTCTTCTTCTTTGTATTTATAGCCTTTTAGTTTGACTTTGGTGGGGGACAAACCAAAATGGAAGTAAAGTTAAGATTTTAGGTGAGATTTTGGTATAAATTTGAATTTGAAATAGAGGAGGCACCAAAGGAGTAATGGGTGTGTAGCGGAAGAGTTGGGAAAAAAATTTTATTTTTTTCTTTTTATTTCCCTTCTCATTTTGACTGCGGATGTGGTTGAGAGAATTTTTAGGTGAGAAAGGAGAAAGACTTTTTTTCTTTTCCTTCTGAAAAGGTATTTGCCCCTTCTGTTTTGGTTGATTTAAAATCAAAAGGTGAGAGAAAATATAATGTTTCAATTTTTCTCCTTGGGTAGTGTGTTGGTAAGTGATATGAAATGGGTGTTAGTTGTTAATGAATAGTGTTTCTTGTTTTTTACCTTTTCACTATCCTACCGACACTGTAATTTTACAGTCATATTTTGTATTCGGTCCCGAAGCTAAAAATAATGTTTTTACGGAGGGTGCTAAATTGGGGTGTCAACCCCTTATCTCAGTGTTATCTCTTATATTTGATGTGTATAGTTATTCCAGCCATGCCCATAGTTAATGGGTTGTCTTACCTTTAGGGGTAGTCATTTCAAGCATCAGTGTGTAGTCATATAAAGAGTGTATCTAAGATTTTCACTGTCCCTTATTCAGATTATTTTTAAAATTCTAATTAAGTGTGTAGGCATATCAATTCAGTCCTAAACGCTTGTTCTTTTTTTATTTAATAATGGTTTGGATTTTTCGTTATAGAACGAATACTTGGTCTCTCAATTTATGCAAACCAACATAGTTTTTTGTCTTCTGATAATAATATTTTATTTTTATGCTAATAATGACATATTATGAGAATACCCCTTATCATTGTTTTTCTGTTTCTTCTTCTTCTCCTAATAATAATAATAGTTTCTAATCATCAGATGAAAATTCAGTAGCATAGACAAAATAACCTAGCCATCAGTTTGGGACCCCTTATTATAAATGTAGACTGACCTCAAACTCGTATTAAAATACTAGGATATCATGAGGCGGAAGCTGAACTTCTTTGAAGAGATTACTTTGCCCCAAACCGACTTTTCCATCCAATGTATTCCGTAGAAGATTCAAAATGCAGCGAGAATTATTTAACCGAATAGTGGTAGGTGTTGTGCCTGTAAATCCTTATTTTGTTCAAAAACCTGATGCTTATGAGGTACATGGATTAAACCCTCATCATAAAGTAACAACAAAAGTATGATTGTTAGCTTATGGATGTGCAACATATGCAGCAGATGAGTACTTACGCATTTGGGAAACCACTATTTTGGAAGCTACTCGTAGGTTCTATAAGACGATTGTCCAATTGTATGGGGACGCATATTTGCGTGAACCAACTGCCGGTGATGTTGAACTGTTACTTATACAAAACAAAGACAGGAGATTTCCAGGGATGATGGGTAGTCTAGATTGCATGCATTGGAAATGGACGGCGTATAAAGGAACCAAAAATAGTGTATTGGAGGCAGTGGTGTCATATGATCTCTGGGATGCATTTTTTGGTATGCCCGGCTCAAACAATGATACTGATGTGATGAACCGCTCATTTTTTTTTCCGAATTCTTATCAACGGGAAAACACCACTAATGAACTTTGTGGTAAACAAACATTCATATGATATGGGATATCATCTCGGTGATGGCATATACCCATAAATTGCTACTATTGTGATGTCCATAACATATCCCAATTTTAAAAAAAAAGAAAATTTTCATGGATGCAACAGGGTGCACGAAATTATGTAGAGCGAGGATTTGGTGTATTGCAACAACAATTTGCAATCATCAAGCAACCTGCAAGAATGTGGAATCCAAATGTGCTTGCACATATCATGAGAACCTGTATTATTTTACATAATATGATAGTAAAGTATGAGCATCTACCCGGCAATTGGCCACATGTATATGAACAACGCATCAACCCAGGACAGAATAATTATCGAGAGACCATAGTGAGGAACTTTCTCAAATGAGTGCTGGGCAACGCGGTCGCGCAATGCGCAACAACTAAATGCATTTTCGCTTGTGTGATGACTTGATCAAACACTTATAGTAAGAATATGGAGAAAATTAAGAAGTTGGACTCCAGGATTATAGGTTTTATGGGTATAACTATTGTAAACCCTTCCGAGATACAACGCGGACGTTAAGGCCACCTATCAGTTTAAAGGCTTGTTGCATATGCTACGTGCAGCCGCGATGCATGTGAAAATATGTTATGATTAATTTGATATTTTTTTATGCTCATAAAATTTAATTATATGAACCACTATTATATATCGTTATTAGTTTTAAAATTAAGACTCCAGATGTATTATAATAGATTTGTATGAATCTCTGACCACGTGAAATTTGCATAGCCAGTTTTCCATTTTGTATTCTGAAATCATAGGGTGCTGGTACAGTTATTGGTTTTAAAATTCAGATTTCGGATGTGTTACAATATATTTATTAAAACTTGTCCTTGTCATTTTTTTCTTGTCCAACAAATAATGCATACATAGTTTCCTGTCATTTTCTTCTTGTCCTAAAATGGATAATATATTATTATCCCAACAGACTATAATCAATTCCTGTCCTTTCATTTTTTTTATTCTTATCCTATAAAACTATTTAAACCTTCCAACTTTTATTTTCTAACCACAACAAACTAAAATGACTGATTCACCAAGAAAATATGAAACGATTCACTAAAGAAGAATATTTTGGTCTTGTGTAGGCATGGATCCATGTTACAACTGATCCAGTTTATTCAGGGCAACCCTGAAACCGGTTTTGATCCAATATTTTGAAAATTTTGATACGATAACCTGTAATGAAAATGCTAAAACTAAAAGAAATGTTAAAAATAGGTGCAATTGCATCAACATGGAGGTGTAAAATTTTATTGCATTTCATGATGATGTTAACATACACAATCCTGGTATGGCGTATGAAGAATGCGTTAATATTTGTTCAAATCAGATGATTATAACTATATTTAAGATAAACATATGTAACTTATTTTTCTTTAAATTTTCAGAAAATTATAGCTTTGTTAGAATATTACCAAGAGACAAGCCAGGAATTTCAACATGAAAAATGCTATGAACTTTTCAAATCAAGTCTTGGGTACTACAATCCTAACGAATGATTATTATTACATTTGAATGTAATATCTTCTGTTTAAGTAGTCTTCGTCAGATGTAAATCAAGTTTTGGGCACCACAATCTTGACGAATGATTTTATCTAAATGTATTATCTTCGTTTTATCTACTCTTCCTCATATTTTAATTAAGAAATGGTAAGTTGTTTCAAAAGTGTTAAAGTTAACTCAATTCAATGGAAATAAAACTAAAATCCAAAAAGTACAAAGGAGAACTGTTAATGATAATAATAAATATTAAAACACAATTAAGCCACTAAAATTATTAATCACTTATTAATCATAATAGTTAAGGTTTCAACTAATCCGCCTACGCGTTAAGCTTGGTTTCATCTATTCGCACTATGATCGCCTTTCAAAGTTCGATGTACTCTTTTGGTACATCATCCAATCCAGAGACATCCATCATCATAACATGAAATTTTTCGTCTGCTATTTCCTTTGCATCGAGTTTATCTTGCCTTGCTTGTTTCGCTGCAAACTCGGCTTCTCTTTGTGCCATCTTGAATTTCAATTGTTCTTGGTAATGCGAATTAAAATTTTGTTGTGTGGATTTTTTCTCTCCTTTGTTTTCTTGTGTCATTTCGCTGCTTGTTTTCCAATCTTACGGAGATATGTGTTTTTTATGTCTCCTATACCAGTATCGTTACCGAATTCACCTTGAGTTGTCCGTTGCTATCCTTCCTTGTCTTCCCGTCATTTTCAGAATCTTCCACAACGTGCATCGTATCGGACACAAATTTCGAACGCCGTGATATTTTATATAATCTCATATAATTTTGTAGCACTCTTCGTGCTTAACTTTTTTTTCCCATCATTGCATTCTTTGAACCGCTTCCTTACTTCTTCAAGTTGTTATTGTTTTTAAATATAGTTTAGTGCATGTACATGTAAATAATTAATAATAAGGATTCAAAAAAATAAAGATTGCTTACCTTCTTTTCAGGATCCCATCTAGTATGATGTTCACCTTCCACTTCCCCCTTTTTTGCAGAAGAAAACGTCATATCTTCACTTATTCCCTACAATCTTTTTTGAATGGAGGTCCAAGGGCTCTTCAGTTTTATAGGTAGGGCTTCTTTCATCTTAGCTTTGGTGCGACTCCACAATACATGTTCTGATTGATCGGTTCAACAGCATAATCTTGAGATATTGATAAATAAATTTTACACATCGTTATATCTTTAATTGTTGAAAAATTTGGGCATCATGGTACTGATACCATAACTGTAAACCCTAAACGATTTGAAATACGAACCATATGAAAATAATACTGAAATTATTCTGATACAACTGAAATGAATTAGCAGTTGTCATGAAATGCTCCATGAATTCATATATATAGTAGGTATATCAGAGATATCCGTTGCAATAAAATCAAGTGCTCGAAATTTTCGACGTTCGAAGATATCAAAACTGTCAAAATTTTAATCAACCGTCGAAAAATACAAATGTTGCCCTTATTACAGCAGACAGACTTATAACATTCATCCCATCAGTCAAACACTTATAACGCAGGTTATCAGACGGATGATTACTGCTCGTCTGGTAGGACGGACATTATACTTGCGCCCCACGCCGACACACATTTAAACACTACTTGGTAACATGCGGAAACATTTGCCTGAATCAGCTGAACCTCGTATTCTTCATATACGAAAATCGGGTATAAAAAAATTTAAAATCTAAAAAACAAAATAAATTTTGAAACACAAAATTGGTGAATTAACCCAATAATGATAATTTCTGAGTGAAAAAAGACATGTAAAATTTGATATTGTTTAAATGGACGAGAATGTAAAAATAGCCAGGATGTAAATAGTTTCATCCTACCCATTTTCAAATATCTTTTCTTATTTTTAATTTACATCAGGATGCATCTAATCTCATCCTCGCTCTTTTTTAAGTTTAAGTCAGGATGAATCCAGTTTTATTCTTGCTATTTTTTTGGTGTCCATTTCACCCATACTAATTTTTACTTGTCCATTAGAACCATGTTTTAAAAACATTTGGACAAATGACCCAATTTCCGAAATTGAAAAGCAAAGTAAAAAAAGTAAGTAAACAATCTAAGCAATTTACCTAGCTCTAGGACAACCCTTATCACCATTCCTAGAATGCGGATTGTAGAACACAAAAGTTGTGTATGCCCCGAAACACGGTTCTAAGAATAAGATGCCCATTGATCGTGGGACTAGAGAATATATTTGCGGAACAAGAAAGGTCCATTTACAGAGGTTTATAGTTAATGTTTCAATCGAGGAGATACGACATAATTTGTCGAGTACTCTCCAAATTCAGCTGTCAAGGATTTCGGGTGTAGTGACGGCTTCCAGATGGCTTCCTTTAGCACCTTCAGTATCTCCTCCACAACCACCTTGCTGCCTTTGGAAGATAAATGAACTCCATCCCTGACAATGTCCACAAAGTATTCATAAAGAATTCAAATCTACTGCAAAAACAAACACAATTAAGGAACTTGTGCATAAACGATAGAACAAATCTTACGTGAAGCTAGTGTTCTTCCAATCATCCATCTTTTGAATTGCAGTCCACAAATCAACAAAATTCAAACCCATCTCCTTGCATAGACTTTTACAAGCTTCTGAATATATCTGACAATTCTCATTTGTTCGTACTTGTTCACTAAGTAGATAATTGGTGTCAGTAAGAAAGATAGTTTGAATACAAAACGTATTTAAGAAGGCCAAAAAAATATGAAGATATTTAACATGAAAATTATAAGTAATAAGAATAGATACGATAGTACCTCTTTGATTCACGGTATTTTACATCATTCATCGGCGGAGGACTAAGGTATATAATGCGAGTTTCTTCTGACAGGCTCTGATAGCATAAATATTTTAGTTAGAATCCGGTTGCATTATGCATAATCATGTGAAAGAGTTTATTAGTTTGGCATCATTCGTATGACATTACACTTCAAACAAAGTTAGGTACCTTAAGATGAATAGCAATCTTTCGCATGTTTTCAATGTATTCTAATAGTGGGACATGAGGGCCAAAGCGAGTTGGATGAGGCGCAACAGAATCATTGCCCCCAAAGTACACTATAACCAAAGAAGGTTGCACAGCTGCATCCTTAGAAAAACAATAACATGGACTAAGTCAATCGGCCGTCAAACCCCGCTTATTGCTACAAACGGGTTTTTAGAAAGAAAAAAAATGGACATTAAATAAATGGGTTCAGGAAAAATCTTTAGTTTAAGAATTTTGATCCTTCAAAAACCAAAGAAACCTCATGCCATACCTTGGGGAAAACTTGATTAACTACTTCAAGAGCAAGTCTTGAGTTCCAACCGTTATACCCACGCAAGAATGTATCTGCCTGAACAATTTCATCCAATAATAGAGCCGAGTCAGTGTTGTTAGCTGCTCTAGCGATCAACTCATATAAAAAAAATTGGGTATACAGATCTAAAGGGTTCAATAACCTATATTAAGATGAAGTGTACCTTGCCCGAGTAGATGTCCGCAAGAACAGCACCCCATCCACCATTTCTGTAACTTAATTGAACAATTGACGATCCAAAGAGCACAAACTGAGGTCTTTGTGGTCCTACCATTTCTATCTCTCTTAGTTTCTATCACTAGTGTTTTTCTATTCCTAAGTTCTGCAGAAAAAGAAGAGGAGCAACGGAAGTTATAAACAAAGGGAGTTGTTGCAGTCTGGCACTTGGTTTATTTCAGTACCACTAGCTGCAACCACGTAATTCGGAAAATAACTCAATTTCACTATGTTCACTTGTTTCAGACCAATAAACATTCAGACCTACAAGTCAAACTTTGAGAGGATTCAAATAAATTCACAAAATGTTGCAATCACAAACAAATTCAATATTCAGCATGGGTCAGTCTATGTCACCACTGATAACCAAACCTTGGCTGCATAAATATCCACCAAACAGCAGGGACATCTGGGAATGCACTATGGCTGTCTAAGGAAGAATATTGGAAGACTCCATAATAACAAACAAATAGAAAAAAGATATCATCTACTCAGTTGGGGAAACTACTTCCTATAAGAACATAAACCATTCAGGAAATGTAACCAATCCAGAGCAGTGCTAGTAAATTAGGAATACATCAATCAATAACGAAATATGCACTATTTTTAACGCGAAATCAGTGACAAATGCAGTGGCATAATCGAATTAAACTTAGAAGAAATACCCATTACTTTCTTGTACTGTTCGCTGAAATTTAACCTCTAATTGTAGCGAGTTGGCATACTACACTCTAATTATCCATCTATTGAAATTCAACTGTGATTTCTCCAATTTCACCTATGCCTTGCTTACTTACATCTATGCCTTTTATGGATCCTTAAGTATATTCAGAAATGCCCTGGCAACTGTCAAAGTCTGATATACCTCAAATTCACTCAAATTCGTCAAGACCCATTAAAACCAAATAAAGCTGTTTGACATTTACACAAACAATTAAAGTTCATAAACTTAACTGTCTCAAGAAAAGTTCAAAATTAAGAGAGGAATTGAACACATCAAACTGAAGGGGTGCAGCAGTTTCTTACCAGTTTAGCATCTTGTGAATGGAATTCATCAAAATTAGTCTTGGAATCTGTTCATAGACCAAAATTTTAATAGAAGTTTAAATTTGAAGTTGAACAAATGAAATATTCTGAGACTAATTTTGATAAAGGGTAATCTAATAATCTTCATGTGAAGCACCTACCTTTTATTGTTTTCAAATTCACTGGAGTAAAAGCTAGATAGAAACTTAATTTTACATTACATTAAGGCTAATTTAGTCATTTCAGCTCTTTTTGGTGTGAACTGACTCTCTTTATTGAGTTTTGATACTTCAACTGAGATGCTGCTGCAGTGGACATGAATATATGTGGGAAGGATGAGATCAATGTGATGTGTAGGTTGAATTTTTCTGAACTCGAGCTATTAAAATCAGTGATCATTCATTTTCAATCGTTTAATACAGTAAAAAACTTTCATAGTTAAACGAATAATACTTTTGAGTTATTGAAGTAGTAAGGAAATAAAGGGTTGGATCTGTGACATTTTGTCTAGAACCTAATCCCATTGGATATCCCTGTGAAAGTTCCATTCAGAAATGTTAATAGTCGTCTTTCCGTCCGAGGCAATAAGATCACAATCTGAGTCTTCTGCAAATTCAGTCGGCAGTGACTTCCAATGTAGCGAAGGTTCCCACTCGGCTTCCTTTAGGACCTTTAGTATCTCGCCAACAACTATCTTGCTTCCTTCTGCAGAAAAATGAACTCCATCCCTAACAAACAAAAGCGGAGCCATATCAACACAAATTATCCCATTAGAGAATATAATAGAGCCATATCACTATGATAGGGACCTTTAGGCATCCCTATCAGGAAAGTAGAGAATATAATAGAGCTCTGGGTGAACACCTTAACCAATTTAATATGTAGAGTGTAAGTCTGAACAGTACAACAACTTCTAGAAACACGTTTGTTATTGTGAATGAGATACTTACGTGTAGCAAGTACTCAACCAATCATCCCTTTTCTGAATTGCAGTCCACAGATCAACGACTTTTATTTCCATCTCCTTGCACATTTCTATACAAGCTTCAGAATATAGCCGACAGGTTTCATTTGTCCGAACTAGTTTACTGAATATCGTACTGGTCCCAAGAAAAGAATATGGGTTAGACTTGCGATTCTTAAGAGGAAAAAATAAGAAGGATGAAATATATAAAACCTTTAAACAATAATCTCACCTTGACGATTCCTGGAGCATTTTTTCATTCAAAGGAGGACAACTTAGAAAGATAATGCGTATGTTCTCTGAAAGGCTCTGAATACCAATTTTTTAATGTTAGAATATGTACAAAAATATCATAATCAGTTAGGAGGATATCTAACGAACTCGGCAAGTACTGAACAAAGAAAAATTCAATAGATTGTTCCAAAATTTTAAGTGGTATGCAAATGGATAATGTAGAGTTTTGATGCCCTCACTAGAAACAAAAGAAAACAAGCGGCAAAAAAGGAAAACCAAGAACATGAAGTACATATACATTCTATCAGACAAATTAAAATTCGAGAAGCACGTCAGGTAATTTTGGAAGTGAAGCTGATTACACACCTTAAGATGGACAGCAATCTTCCGCATGTTCTCAATGTATTCTTCTAGGGGCACATGAGGACCTAATCCCGATGGATGAGGCCCCATCGAATCATTACCACCGAAGTAACAAATAACCAAAGAAGGTTGCACAGCTGCATCCTAAACAAGAACCGCAACAAGAGAAAATTGGAGTCTGGTTTGCAACTTCAAGTTCAGTGTTGGAGACATCCAAAACATTATATCCCCAGAGGGCACTAAAGAACCATGACTAAAGAATGCGTGTTCAAATACTCCGTTTTAAATACACAACTAGCAAACATGTGATACCTTTGGAAAAACTCGGTCGATGACTTGTATAGCCCGTCTTGAATTCCAACCACTATATCCACGCAATACTATATCTGCCTGTACAAACAAACACCAAGCAAAACTGAGTTCCTCTACCAGTCGATTGAAACTAGCATAAAAATATATGAAGTTTCATAATGTTACTACATTAGTCTCATATTCTATAAGCTGTAATCATAGTGAAAACTTTTGTAGTAGTGGTCCAACACTTTAGGTTGTAAATGAGGACACTCCCCAATCATTTCCATAAAAAGCTTAGAAAGAATTACACAAAATTGACAATGGGTTATGAGTAACTCCAATGGATAGAGTTTCCCAACCCCGGCCTCCTATAAACCAATACTGTCAACCACAAGTGAGCAAAGTCTTTGATCTTCACTAATGAATGACTATAAATGGCCATGCAAAAAAAAAGAAAGAAAGAGAAAACCCCTCTAAGACTAAAACTCCAATGCTGCAAAGAGGAAAGGCACTGAATTTGTGATATAATTTGCCTAATAGATTCAATTCTGCGAGGCATACGTCCGAATTGGGACTGCATTGTATCCACAGGATAGGGTCAATTGCTAAATTTTTTGGCACAAGAAAAATTATAGATTTTGCAGCACAAACGGCAGCTACAATTTTGATCTAAACTAGTAAATGTGTGCATACAGAGACTACAAACATCAGCTTACGGCAAGGATCAAACAAAGGTTTCACAACAAAGCATAATCAAACAAATATAGATCAAATCAAACCAGTAAAATCATAGTAAAAAACAGAAAGAAAAAACATGAGAAATGAAGAGGAAAGATAGATAGATAGATATACTTTACGAGCATAGACGTCGGCAAGAATAGCACCCCATCCACCATTGCTGAAACTGAACTGAACGATTGAAGATCCAAAAAGAACGATTTGTGGTCTCTGGGGTCCTACCATCTTGTCCTTCTCAATAGTCTTAGGTTTTATGTAATGGAGTTTACAGAGATATAAAGACGAGGAGGATGGGTAAGGAAGATGAAGAAGAAGAGTAGAGGAGACGAGCCGAACAATAAAAAAAGTTGTTGGAAGTTAGAAACTGAACCAAAATGTACAGTGGTGGAACATGTTTTTAGGTAAAATGAAATTCTAGACGCTTACGATTCCGATCCGATTCCGATCCCATTTCACGTGCAAATATATTATTTAGTTTTGGAATTTATGTCGTAGAGTGGAGGTGGACTTCCAATTCTATTCTCACTCTCTTGGGGCAGGTGATACGTATTTAATATTATTATTATTATCTTTACTGTTAGTATTTATGACCACCACGATATCTAACTTGTCCTTGACTCCTTAAATTTCATTTGACATTTTCACTTTTGTACTAACACATGATCGGACTAGGACTGTACCCAAAAGGAGAAAAAGAACAGAGAACAGGTAAACAAACATTCGGGTCCGGTGGACAGTGCCGGATACAGGCACCTAACAGTGACTCCGTAGGCAGTACCACTATTATGGAGGTACTATTGGGACATTTCACATAGCCAATATGGATGGGTTATGTCGGCTGTTACCAATTATGTTTAGTAATTGTCACCGGGAATGCACGATTTGGGCTCAGAAAAAACATATGGAGGTAGGGATACAAACATTTAATGTGGGTAGGGTATGGGAATCCTGAAGTTTTTACTTAAGACCCGGTCATATGGAGCTTCCCAGCTTCAAAAACGGGTCGTCTATATCCACTCTTTCCTCTCCCATTTTCCAGTGGGTGGGAATTTTAACTGGAAATTTTTTGAGACGGATAATGATTAGCCGTTCTCATAGAGGTGAAAACAGACACCCGTTAACCGTTTTATAAGAAAAAATTCAGATAATGGTTCCTATGGAATGGCTACTCATTGATTAACCATTTTGAAGTTTCTGAGAACGGTTAGTCACTTTCTATTCCTTGATCTTTTTTCGTTTATACTCTGTCGACACTCATTTTCAATTTTGGTTTTCCATAATCAAAGATTGTTGACAATCTTTTTGCACCGGACCGGTAGACAATTCCGAGATCATATACGATTTTTTTTCGTAGTGTTGGATGAACGTTTTTAGGGTGCTTTGTGCTGACCAAATTTTAGAATGGCAATCTACCTATCGGGGTGTAGCGTACACATTGAGTCGATAAGTCGTATTTAGATCAGTAATTGAAAATATAAGCCACAAATAGGCGTAAATGAGATTATTTTATTCAGATACAACACAATGTAGTACAGTTAACAATTGCTGAAAATTAAACTTAACTCAATGTCGGAGGCAACGTGACTGCACTTAGCCCGTGCAGAAATCCTTTAAACCTTTAGGTATCCCTAACCACTGAGTGTAGTACTCGGGAGGGTTTGCCAGAGGTCTACCTACAAAACATGTACTGATGTAGCAGCGTTAGTAATCTTCATCACCATCTTCACCAGAATCACGGAATGCCACGTCGGGATCATGCGACTGGGGTAACCTTTGCTTCAAGAGTAAATAACATTTGTATAATTTGAATTTCTTACCGGTTGCGGTTTCGAATATACTTTGCGAGTCCATTTTCTATAATACACAACCGAATATTAATTGGTGTTTTATTAAAATATTGTTTTCACGTAGTTTTAATTAAAATGTAAAGCACTTACACATTGATTCGTAGTCCAACCAGATGGGAGGTTTATGAAAAGTGGAACCACAAAGCTTAGGTAGACCTTAACCTTTTTCTTAATATTTGTAACCATGTGTTGTAAAAATCGGCTTGTTTTCTGATTGGGGTTTCCATTCCTAACTGTCAAATGTTGAACCACAACCTCCCATAAATTGACCCCTGAAATAATGTTATTTGTTACCCCTTCGATACAAAGACATTAATCCAAGACTGATGATAGTTGCATCTTCATCAGGAGTGAATTTGGCGACCATGACTTCTAAAATAATAAACGAAGATGTAGAAAATAAAGGAGAAGATATATTCAGTAAAGACGATGTTAATAATTTGGTTGTGTTGTTTTGGTAGAGAACAACACTCATTTATACTAAAATTAGGGTTATATGGCTCATTGAAATTACAAATCACTTTATTGATTTTTATCGTCTCTTCGAGTCACTTTTGTTACTGACAGTTGTTGTCGGGCGAGTTTTCTTATCACTATATGTTTTTGGTTTTGTCATATCACTCATTAACTTTTTGCAGTATGGGTGATTTTGTAGTTGAGTTTATGTATCGATGTATTTGTTTCATTTCGTCATATCACCTCACATCCTTTTTTATTATGTATATATGTTCCCGACTTTTATTGTCATTCATTTAAGTGTATTATTACGAGTTTGCAAATCAGGGTTTGGGTGATATGTTTCAGATTATTTTAATATTCGATTTGTCATATTGTATTTGGACGACTACTAATACATATTCCCGTCCTTTTATGTGGAATTATTTTGCATCCATTTTTTTTACGACTCTTCAAATCAACGTCTCATTTTGGTCAATTTTGATATTGATGTGTTTCATGTAGTCTAAATTATATTATTCTTTAATTTGTTTTGTTGTTATTTTTTTGGCATGCACTCCTAATGGTAAGACGTTATACATTTCTATTTGATCCCCTTAAATGGATCTCATTGAGCGTATTGTCATTCCCTAGCCAGTAAGATGAACCAATAAGTTTGTAAGATATTCGTGATGTGGTTTAGTAATGAAGAAGATGTCGATGTTGTGGAAGCATGGATTTTAGTAACAAACCGAGCTACGATCCCAAAAGAAGAATTCAATCAACTGAGTTTTGAACCGTATTTTTCAAGGTTTCAAAGATCTTACCGGAAATGTTATTGGAAGATCAAAAAACTCAGTAAAAAATAGATTCAACCTGATCGATACTGAAATCCAAACATTTGTTACAATTCTTTTTGATGTAAACTTAAAGCATGCATCACTGTCATACGAAGGTCGAGTAAGTATATTTTAATTACCATCAAAAAGATGATTATACAAATAGTCTCAGGTTTTAGTTTCAGTTCTTATGTTAATGTTTTCTTTTTTTTTCTTCTAGAAAACGAAAGATCGAATCAAATATTGCGAAGACACACCTTTTAAATTTGATGCATTGTATAAGCAATTAAAAGACGTTGTACCGGGCTATGATCTTGAATAAATATTCAAGTGTCAACATCTTTTTAAACAGGCAAAAGAGTTATATTAAAACATCAAAAGCATACATTGGATTAAACTAAAAAAATAATAATACATTAAACTGAACCAAAGCAGAAATTAAAAACACAACTAATTGGCAAATTGAAAAAACAACTAATTAACTAATTACGAGGAACATATCCCGAACGAGCACATACTTCCTCATGCATCTTAGTTACTGCATCTTTTTCCAATCAAGAAGCGTTTGGACATCTACTAATAACATTTCCATATCTTTGTGCCTAGTGGCTATTTATTCGCTGTGGGATGTCTTCTCTCTTGCCAAGGTTTGCCTTTCCCCCCGTTCCACTAACTGACTTATCATCTCAGTTTTAGCTAACTTATTTTCATGTTTGACTTCATCCTTTTTCTCAAAATAATTAATCATGTTGGTCCATCCTCATTCTGCAATTTAACCATTGAATTTTCCATCTTAGCTTTATCTCTACTAAGTCCCCTTGTTTTATCTTTGGCAGAAAACTGTGTTGGTGTTTTTGTTTGTGTATATGTACCTGTACATGTACCATCACCATCTTCAGTTTCTGAGAGAACCATAAAACTCGGATTTTGGTTAGACTGACGTGGTTGTCCATGATGTTTCCTTAAATTCTCCGGATCACAACCTTCCACATGCTCTCTCAATACTGCAAAAACCGTGTCATGTTTCCAAGGTTTTTCCCTCCTCCCTTCAACGATTTTTACTTTTGATTCTATGTACTGCAACCATATTTTTGGAAAGTGTTAATGCCATAAACACATGACTTAATACAACAAGTAATAAGAATATTATATGAAGGGATTTACTATTTACTGTCGAAGGTTGCGATCAGTATTTTATAGACCCCAACGACCATGCACCCATGTATCAATCTGTTGAAGACTCTCCTAACACTCATGCATATCTAGATCGGGTTATGCTTCTTTTACAAAATGTAGGAGAGGAGGAATTTCACCCTGAGATGTCTGCTATCCCTAATGAAATTAATTTTGAAAATAGTGTACCTAACCCTACTCATGCTAGTGATATTGAATATGAACTTAATTTAGAGGTAAATGAGTGGACTAAAGACACTATAGTTTCGAATAGGGAATGGTATTCCTGTTATGATTATGATGAAGAACATGTCTATACTGAAAATGTTATGGAACCTTTGGGTTCAAATACATTAGGCTTCTCAGCCTCGACCTTCATGAATGATGTTTCTTCTAGTATTTCATGTGATGTTTCCCCTGATTTGCCAATGCATGAGAATAAATCTGTGGATAATTATTCTGATTGTGGACTTTCTGATTTGTTTGATGATTGTGAGCATGTTGTGACACGTGTAGATGATATAGGAGATATTGATGTGATTAATAATGATATGCCTATCGTTCTACATAAGTCACAGTTTGATGGCCTTCCACCCAACCTAGATTTGGTTTGCACCCATATTGTCAAACCGACTTTTCTGAGAATACCTAATCTAGGTATGGAACTGTGTGCTTCCCAAAAAACTATCTCTTAGCGATTGGCAGTCATAACTTCTGATCATTCTTAACATGTGTAGATACACTTTACACTCTTATCACATGTCTTTAGTTGTCACCAGTGCTAGGATTGTGCCTTAGAAAGCTAGATTGACATATCCATTTTGCTGTGAGCTAAAACTGTCTTGTACATGTCACATTTCATGGAATCTGAGCTCATATTTTGTCCTAGAACTTTGTAGGTACGTTCTAAGCAAACCTTCACGAGACTTCAACTCGTCCACTAGGGACACTTAGTGGTTTAAAAGGTTTAGTGCATAGGCTAAATGCATTCGAGAGACCAGCGACAGTGGTATAGGTAGGATTTCCTTAGTTTTGTTTTACTTGAGGACAAGTAAAATTCAGGTTTGGGGGTATTTGATGAGTGCCAAATATTGTATATACCTGCACCCTTTTTATTGGCATTTAACTCATCTTTTGTGCATTAATTCTACATTTTATCCCATATTCTGTATTTTCATTGTTTTCAAGAATAAATATTTTTCTTAATTAATTTTGCATTTTTAGGTACCAAATAAACCTTGGATGGAATTGCGGAGCGAAAAGAGCAGAAAAGTGGTGGAAGCCGAGAGGAATCACGCAAGGAAGCCGCGAAGAATGTTGTGCACAAGACCAAAAGGGTAGAAATGGGCTTAACAAAGAAGAATTTGTTCTTAAAGAAGAAGTGGGCTCATAATTGTCCAAGGCCCAAGCTCTAACTCTAACCCATATCTCAACCCAAACCCGTCTCGGTTTCTAGCTGTCAGATTGGATCACAGCTGAATCCAATGGTCGCATCTTCGATGGACATCAAACTTGAAGATCTTGACTCACACCACAACACCTAATTCTAATTTGCGCCGTTAGTTTTGATGTATTATACATCCAACGGTCGTTACAAGCTGCATATTTCTTAGCCGTCTGATCCGAACCATCATCTCACATCCCACGGTTTCGTCCTCGCGGTACATCCATCTCGCTGCTCCTCGCCTCACACACTAGCACCTAACCCTATACCCATCCAAGCCAAACATACCCTAATCTCATTTCCATCGATTTCTTCTCCTTCTTCTCTCCCTCTCCTCTTCAACTACTTTCTGAAGAAAACGTCATCACCACCACCACTCCCTGTCGCCACCAAATCCCACCATAACCACCTTACACCGAAACCCATCTTCACCACCTACTTTCCATGATGAAAATTAACTAATTTCATCAACGTCACAGATCTCATCATTGGCGTGTGAGTTGAAAAAAATTGGTTGGAAGACATCATTGATGGACATGACAGAGCTCGAGCATGGAGAAGAGAATGGAGAGGAGTAGAGCAGGTGGAATAGGGTAGGTAATCGACCCATCTCTCTTTAATTTTTGTAACCCTAGTTCCACAGTGAATTTGGGGAGAAATATTATGAACCCTAATTTTGGGTATAAAAGGGGATGTTGCATGTGTTGTAAAATTATGCCTGGATTAGCCAGCTTCACTCTTTAGAGGCCTGGACTAGCCAGGACCTCAATTGTTCCATGTTTTATTTCAATTTCAATTTCTATTCCATGTTTTATTTCAATTTCAGTCTCAATCAATTTGTTTCAAGTTCATGTTTAAATTCAGTAGTAATTTCATTATGTTTTAATTCACCTGTTATGTTCTAAAACCTCACTTAGCTAAGGATGAGATGAAACTTTAAACAACTAAGCCACTGATGTCAAGGTTGTAATTGCATTCTTGTAGGTTTAATGCCTAAGATAACTAGGAGCATCTAGGCTCTAAAACTACACTTAGTTGAACTTTAATTAGCCAACTAGTGTTAGGATTTAGAGAACTTTAGGTGTTATCCTTTTTAGCCTATCTTTTTGATCCCTGGGACAAATGAAGGCTAGAACCTTCATCCCTGCCTAATACCAATGGGACAAGAGCAATAAGAACTAGGATGCTTTAGCTTACGAGTTAAGAGTGGATTCAAGGCCTTAGCTTTCCCCCACTTTTGCATCTTTTTCATTCACTGTCATCATCTTATGTCACTGCCTTTGGCTTACTGCCACTGTCAATCACTGCCTTGTTTACAACTTAGCTAGGAAGACTTCATCACACTCACCTTGTCCCTGTGGAATGACCCTGTTCTTGCACATACATTGCTACAACTGACCCTGTGCACTTGCAGGTATAACATGTATGCTTCACATTCATCTTCTTGCTCATATTTCATACACAGTCCCTAGCCTACCAGTTGGTTATATCTAAAAATGATTATTCATAAACTTATATATTGACTAAAGAATGCAAGTTTGCAAACCGTGGCTATAAAGTTCATGAATCGATTCGATTGAATCAAACCGTTTGTACTTCGATTGTGTCTTGTATACTTCTATAAGATCTAAGAAATTGAACAACTCTCTAACTAGTTCATTTGATTCATTTGAAATAGTTATGGTGAAGAAAAATATGGTTTATATGAAAGTGCTCATATGGCTGACCATTTGGTTAACTATTATTGAACCAACACATGTACATGTTTGGATACAGTTACACTGACCTAAAACGTGTATTTCATTTATGTGTAACAAGCTAAGTTTTCGGTCCAACAGTTGCAATATATTAACTTAAATATAATCAGGTTTTCATCTAACGATGAATATTGAATGCTTTGTTACTAAGCTAACATTGATTGCAAACCTTGATTTGAAAGACTATATAAGGGAGAACTCTAGCAACTGGAAACCTAAACCCCACTCCTCCTGTGTGATACTAGTTGTATAAGCTAGAGTCGATTCTCCTTTAACCTTAGGTTTCTACCGAGACCCTATAGGTTAACGACTTGAAGATTTCATTGGGAATTGTGAATCCAGACCGATACTACTTTCTTGTAGTTGTGTGATCTGATCTTGTTGTTTTTATTATATTGAGTACAGTCGTAGCGATTGGCTTGAGATTGATATCCCCGATAGGCTAGAGATAAAATTAGTCACAAACATCTTCGTCTCATCGTTTGTGATTCCACAATATCTTCTTTCACGGCGTCGATTAAGATTATTGTGAGGTGATTGATAATACTATGCTGTTCTACGGGAATATAAGTCCGGGTTATCAATTGGTTTATGTTCACCTTGATTTATTAAAAGACGGAACAAAACTCGTAGGTATTTCTGTGGGAGACATATTTATCTATTAGTACTATTACCGTAGACTTTTATGTGTGATACAAATTTGTTTATTAAAGTCTTCGACTTTGGGTCGTAGCAACTCTTAGTTGTGGGTGAGATCATCTAAGGGAATCAAGTGTGTAGTATCCTACAGGGATCAAAGGCGTAAGGATTGTAATTGTACCTTGGATCAGTGTGATATTGATTGGGTTTCAACTACAGTCCATACCGAAGTTATTTTGTAGTAGGCTAGTGTCTGTAGCGGCTTAATACAATCTGTGTTCAATATGGATAGGTCTCGGGGTTTTTCTGCATTTGTGGTTTCCTCATTAACAAAACTTCTGGTGTATGTGTTAGTTCTTTTCCGCATTATATTTTTTTATATAATTGAAATCTCACAGGTTGTGTGTTAAGTTCAATCAATTAGAATATCCAAACTTTGGTTGTTGATTTACATTGATTGACACTTGGATATTGGTCTTTGGTATCATCCAAGTTATCTCTCTTGTATTTAATTAGACTCGCATATTTTTATTTGCTTGAGTAAGAATTAAATCGAGAGATCGAGATAATATAACTCTTTGATATACTTTATTAAGATTGAGTTTAGTTGATTCTCTTGAAAGTATATTGGAGTTAGTCCATACAGATTGCTAATCGAAATATTTGGTGTGGTTGTTTTACCCCCGCTTTTTCAATTGGTATCAGAGCAGGAAAACACGTTTAAAGACCTTACAAGTATGTGTTTGTGGCGATCTGAGTCTGAGGACATAATCTCTTCTCTGGCATATACGCACACCAAGATGACTTCTGAAGCTTTTAACTATGCCAAATATCTTGGGAATACCTCAAAGGATTACTCCTTAGATGATTCTTCTAAATCTCGAGGTAGGAAGATTATTCTATCAAATATTGACATCTCTCCCTCCAATGAGACATTTTACACTATGGAAAAATCTGAAATGGAGCTCACCAGAATCTCAAAAAAATCTATTGAGGCTATTGATTTTCAGGATCATGCTCAACTTATTGATGAATTTGAAAAGTCACTTGGTCGAGAACATGAACTTTATAACATCAATGAGTCCTTCTCTAACAATATTGAAAAACTTCTCCAAGAAACTACTCTACAGCGTGAAAAGATTAGTGTTCTTGAGGATGTTGTCAAGGAAGACTCAATTAGAAAAAAACGTTTGATCGAGACATATTCATCAGATCTAAACAGACTTCGTGTCAAAAAATAGAAACTAGGTGCATCTCTTATTCTAGCCCATGAACAGTGTAGATCCTTGGAAAAGGAAAACTATGTCTTAAGGAGAAATTCTTCTGTACCAACTGATTCTCAAAAATTACTGCACATGAAGAAATGTCTTCCAGATGAAGGTTGTGTCAAGAAGAATTTACGTGACTTACAATCTTCTCATATGGATATGAATTTAAAACAGGTGCCAGTTATTGCTTCTCCTCCACGAACCTGTACATTATGTGGGAAAAAGAATCACTAAGCTATTCATTGTTTTGCTAGGAGGAAACAAATCTCTAATCTTCGTAATTTTCTTATTTCTACTATCAATGGAGTAAATAGTCTGTCGACTTCTGCAGTGAATCTCATGCCCATAAAAAACCAGAAACCTTATAAAAATAATCGCTTTTCTAGAAATCATCACAGGGTATAAATTCATCCCAATGGTATAAATTCTTGTGCCACTAATGAACACATTCCCTGTGTTTATAAGAATGAATCTGGTAAGTCTAAGTATAGAAAACAGATTCCTCTCTATCCTGATCTCTTGAACCAATCTTAAGAGGTCCTAGATTTATTCCTCAAAGAAAACCGTCTGATAGATATGTTATACAAGCTATGTCTTACTCTTCTTGGATGAAAGTCAACCGAAGAAAGGCGAAGAACACAATAATCAAACTGTCAGATGATATGTACAACTCCTTTCTCAATGATCATAGTGGGATTATTTCTCACTCTACCACCTGATTCCAGGTATTCTTTTCATTGTTTCTAACTTGAGAGATGCAAGGACAATAATTTAGAAATGCTCAAGTATGTTGTATATTAATTTTTCTGTTTGAGTTTTTGTGCTGACGGCCCACAAAAGTTCGCGTCCTCTTACTGCGAGTTCATAGGGTTTCCATAACAAGAGTTCCCTTCTCATATGTACCAACACATATATATATATTTACTCTATATTGTGTTTTTTCCATCCCTAACAAAAAAAATATATGGAGAACTCTGCAAAATCTCAAGAGATTGTGCACCTTGATATGGAGGATGACACTCAAGAACATGAATCAATTCAAAAGCTGGTTCTAAAGAAGATGCTTGAAAGAAAGGATCACAACTCATGTATTGATGATTCCGTCAAGGATTTAATGCTTTTTCAGAACGATTCAAAGGCCGAGTTTGCAAATCTTCAACTGAAAAATAAACCAACTCTTTGATGGTCACGCCAGAATCCTTGCTAATCAAAATATTCTGATACGGAATCAAAAAAAGCTCACCATGGACTGCGTCAATGCGAGACAGCTTGCTCGGATTGTTGATCGTAAAGTTAGTGTTGTAACTCACGAACATGGTGTGTCTACGGTCAAGAGAATAATGAAAATCAGTGATACCTTCTTTATGGATTCATTGAAAGGTATGAGGGTCTCAATGAACTTTTATTTTATTTTTCCTAGTAAATCTTCTATTAAGAATTTTATTTTCTTTGTTTTGTTTATAAGAATAACTGGAGTTTGGAATATCCATTATTGTGATTACACATAGCTATGTCCAACGTTTTTATATTCATGTTTTTAGGTTTATTTGTTTAAATTATGAAAATTGTTTGGAAGATGATTTTTGCAGTATTAATCTTTATGGTTTTATAGGTTGCAATTTATTATGAGATATGTGTGTTTGCATCAGTGAACTATGATTGTCCCATACCTTGTCAAAAGTTAAGTCTTTCGTATGTCAATATGCATGTATTGATAAAAGAATGAATGAGCTTTTGACATCAAAAAAGTTTGAAGCCTATTATGTCATTATTGATGGAAGATATGATGAACTTTTTTTTACGAGGGTTATGTATATTGTATGTCATTGTGCAAATACTGATGGAAAATATAATGAATCCTTGTCTATTCCGTAGTATTGATCTTCCCTGATCCATATTTTATGTATATACCGTGAGGCTCCGTAAGTTCTCTTATACTGAGCATTTCTGATTAGATTAATTATGGGTTCTCTTGTAGTTAATCTAATTGAGTATTTTGGATTCAAATTCATATTTGTATGTGATTTGTTATGCCCAAAAAAATCCTTATTTTCTTATGAAATTAAGGTCGCTCTTGTTGTTCTTTCGGGAATGACATATTATTGGGGAGAGTTCTTAATTGAACTTGTGCTTAATTTCCAAATCTTTGTGGGGAATGCGGATGTGGAATATTATAGGATTTATCTTGTATCATTATAAACTCCTTGATGAAAGCTTTTAGCTTCGGCTATATGATTGCATCTAAATAAGTTGATATGTGCTTTCTTTTGGTCATGAAATGTCTCTATGGATATTTTCATTAGGATCCCGTTTTCGTACCCTTGCGAATTTTATTGACAAAAAGGGGGAGAATTAATATGTAGTTCACACTACAAATACATATGGTTTTCGGATCATTATGTAAGGGGGAGTGGTTTCCATGTGAGATGGAGTATTGACTAAGGGGGAGTGATACATATCACCATAGTATTGTTGTCGAAGTTGTAAAACTGTTGAACTTTGATGCTGTATAATAATACTATGACATTGTATAACAATAATTGAGAATTCTTGTTTTCTCATTGTTATAACTACGGATTTTCAACAACGATGATGCTAAACTTACAACCTTTGGGATAATTGGAGTACTTGGACGTGAAAAAATATTTCGAGTAATGTTAAAGATTAGGCATGTGGAATAGTAGATACAAAACTTTATTTATTTATTTTTGTATTCAATATGTGTTAATAGTTTGGTCAATAAAATTGACAAAATCGGAGATTGTTAGAGCACTGCTCTGTCGAACTCGCATGCGCTGATATCCCAAGCATGTTTGTCAATGTTAGTGATCAAAAATGTAAGTCTTGATTTCCAGTCTACTATATCTAAGTCTCGAACTATGATAGAAAGTGTAGTTGAGCTCAAGAACTCCATGGCGATCATCATACAAGATGAATAACTACTTGAGGAACTGGTGGAACTTCATCGACTAAAAGGTATGTGGAGACTTGAACTTATCTATCACTCAAAAGTCTATCTACTATATCTCTTATATTGAGACAAAAGTCATTTTTCTATATAGACTTTAATTATACACATTTCCTATTTCGAGCCGAGTTTATCTCGCCTATCAATTTCTCGAAATATGTGTTGGTAAGATTTCGCTTTGGCCATGTTCATATTTACCTAGTGACGAAAGTCATGTTATGTTTTAATCACTTTGAAAATGGCTTTGGCGAAAATAATTTGTGAATAACAACTGTATAACGTCCTCTAAGAATGTTTCAATGGTTGAAACGAGAGTTTCGATTATATAACCATTGTTGGATATAAGCATTGTGTGGAAACGCATACATGTATAAGTCCTTATTCCTTGAACCAAAGTATGTTTACTTTGCTGCTCAGGAAACCGGAACAAGAGTCCGTGAACCCAGTCCGCGTACTGTCGGAGGTTCTTTTCCCGAGAAAATATGCTGGAGTTTGTAAACTTGTTACAAACTTATTCCAGGTACTTAAGTCCGCGTACTTAGGTTGGTTGTATCTAAAAAAGATTATTCGTGAACTTATACTTATATTAATTAAGGAATGCAAGTTTGCAAACCGTAACTATAAATTTCATGAATCGATTCGAATGAATCAAATCGTTTTTGCTTCGATTGTGTCTTGTTTTCCTCTATTATATCTAAGCAATAGAAAAACTCTCTAACTAGTTCATTTGAACTAGTTATGGTGAAGAAGAATATGGTTGATATGAAAGTGCTCATATGGTTAACCATTTGGTTAACTATTGTTGAACCAACAAATGTACATGTTTGGGTACGGTTACACAAACCTAAAACATGCATTTCATTTGTGTGTAACAAGCTAAGTTTTCGATCCAACGTTCGAAAGATATTATCTTGAATCTAATCGGGTTTTCATCTAATGGTGAATATTGAATGTTTTGTTACTAAGCTAACATTGATTGCAAACCCTGATTTGAAAGTCTTTATAAGGGAGAACTCTAGCAACTGGGAAACCTATTCCACAAACCTCCTGTGTGATACTAGTTGTATAATCTAGAGTCGATTCTCCTTTAACCTTAGGTTTCTACCGAGACCCTGTAGGTTAATGACTTGAAGACTTCATTGGGATTGTGAAGCCAGACCGATACTACTTTCTTGCAGTTGTGTGATCTGATCTTGCTGTTTCTATCGTATTGAGTACAATCGTAATGATTGGCTTAAGATTGATATCTCCGATATGCAAGATATAAAATTAGTCACAAGCATCTTCGTCTCATCGTTTGTGATTCCACAATATCTTCTTTCGCCGCGTCGATTAATATTATTGTGAGGTGATTGATAATACTATGTTGTTCTCCGGGAATATAAGTCCCGGTTATCAATTGGTTCATGTTCACCTTGATTTATCAAAAGACGGAACAAAACTTGTAGGTATTTATGTGGAAGACATATTTTTTTATTATCCTAGACTTTTTTGTGTGATACAGATTTGTTTATTAAAGTCTTCGGCTTTGGGTCGTAGCAACTCTTAGTTGTGGGTGAGATCACCTAAGGGAATCAAGTGCGTAGTATCCTACAGGGATCAGAGACGTAAGGAGCGCAACTGTACCTTGGATCAGTGTGAAATTGTTTGGGGTTCAACTACAGTCCAGACCGAAGTTAGTTTGTAGTAGGCTAGTGTCTGTAGCGGCTTAATATAGTGTGTGTCCAATCTGGACTAGGTCCTGGCGTTTTTATGCATTTGCAGTTTCCTCGTTAACAAAACTCCTTGTGTATGTGTTAGTTCTTTTCCGCATATATTTTGTTATATAATTGAAATCTCAGAGGTTGTGCGTTAAATCAATCAATTAGAATATCCAATCTTTGGTTGCTGATTTACATTGATTGACACTTAGATATTGGTATTTGGTACCATCCAAGTTATCTCTCTTCTATTCAATTAGACTCGCAGATTTCTATTTTCTTGAGTAAGAATTAAATCGAGAGGTCGAGATAATATAATTCTTTGATATACTTTATTAAGACTGAGTCTAGTTGATTCTCTTGAAAGTATATTGGAGTTAGTCCATACAGATTGCTAACCGAAATATTGGGTGTGATTGTTGTACCCCCGCTTTTTCAGCTGCAAAATTTCTATAATCTGTTGTAAGGGAGCTCATTCTGTTTTGAAGAGATTTCCGATTCCGGTTTGTACGTGTCCTGAAAGTGCGATGGTATTCGGGTTCTGTTTTGTTCCAGAAAATTTCATAGTCCTGATACCTCCCAAATGTTAAATCGGTACCAAACATTACATAAGCTTTTGCTAAAGCCAGATCTACTGCTCGTGAAAATTAACCATTCTATTTTTGAATAAGTAATTTGAATAAATCAAACCAAAAATAAAAACTACGGACAGTGATTTCCAGGGAGTTAGAGTTGTGTGATATTTTAAATTTGGCGTGGTGTGCATTTTAGTGAGAAACAATGGAACATATATATAAGGATGGTTGAAATATTGTCGTTGTAGTATGAGGGGAGATGGTTGGATGTTTTGTAATATGAGCCACTATATATAAAGAACCGTCCAAGGTCTAACGATTGATACACAAAACGGGCAACGACTAACCGTTAAACGGTTGATTGTTGCCCATTCCAGCTTCTCTGTCGTTTGATCTACAACAACTCGATTGAATCTTACAGTTAAAAACTATAGAATGATTAATGATCATCAATTTCATTGCAACGTCCGCAGTTTGAGAATTCTATAAAATCCTTTTGAAGACACCATTAATTTTATAGAAACAAATCATATTTCTTACGAACTTTGTTCTTTGCTCACAATCATCAACATTTTCATATTTCTTACAAACTTTGTTTTTTGTTCACAAACTCGATTAATTTTACACAAATTTTTAATATTTCTTCGGTTTGTATTTTTATTTTCTTGTCAAGTGAAAAAATGGTTAATTTTACTCAAAAGGAAGATATTCGACTAGTCAGAAGCTTTTGCACCGTCGTTGATCGCTTATATATATATATATATCCGAAGATGGTTACATCCTCGACTCTTTATTTCAATCATTGAAACATTCTTCCATAATGACAATACTCGTTTTCACACACTATTAGCATCAAAGCAATTTTCAAGATATTGAACTAATCATTATCGAAACATTCCAAGCCTTCATCAAATGATTGTATCACACAAACCATGTAATATGTTACTCGGAAATTTTCCAATGATATAAGATGAAATTGATCGAAGCGAAAGCTTACTAACACATATTTCGAGAAATATGTAAGTGAAATATACTCAGCTCGAAATCTCAAATGTGTATAAAGAAAACTATATCGTAACACGACTTATGTTTCAATATAGGAGATATTATAGATAGACTTTCCAAGTGATAGATGAGTTCAAGTCTCCACATAACTTTTTTCGAAGAAGTTCCACAAGCTCACCTTAGTAGTTCTTCGTCTTCAAGAGATGAACGCCGAGAGATATAAGCTCAACTACACTATCTATATCCTAGTCCGAGACATCTATAAATAGGCTAGAAATCAAGACTTGTATTTTTGATTGCTAACATTGAAAAACATGCTTGAGATAGCACCACATGCGAGTTTGACCGAGCAATGCTCTAATAATCTCCCCCTTTGTCAATTATAGTGACAAAACTACCAATACATATGGATTACAAAATAGATAAAAATTGTAGCTTCCCATCCACATGCTTGATCTCCTTGGCATCTTCAATGTGACTCGAAATCTTCGTCACCTCCAAGTACTCCATGATCCTAAAGGTTGTAAGTTCAGCATCATAGTTTTTGAAGATCCGTAGCTATAACAAAGAGAAAACAAAATGCTTTCAATCATTGTTATATAGTGTCATAGTATTATTACACAGCATCGAAGTTCAATTGTATCACAACTTTGACAACAATACTATGGTGATATTCATCACTCCCCCTTAGTCAATACTTTATCTCAACATGAAAACCACCCCCCTTACATAATGACCCGAAGACCATATGTATTTGTAGTGTGAACTACATATTAATTCTCCCCCTTTTTGTCAATAAAATTGGCAAAGGTACAAGAACGAGATCATAATGAAATTTCCGAAAGAGACATTTCATGACTAAAAGAAAAAAAATACATACCAACTAATTTAGATGCAATCATAAAGTCGAAGCTAAATGCATTCAT
This sequence comes from Papaver somniferum, assembly GCF_003573695.1. Lineage (NCBI taxonomy): Eukaryota > Viridiplantae > Streptophyta > Magnoliopsida > Ranunculales > Papaveraceae > Papaver > Papaver somniferum. Next base: position 115,165,207 of record NC_039368.1, on the reverse strand, counting down.
CAAGGAGTTTAAAGATACTAGATAACCCCTCTAAAATTCCACAGCCGCACACCCCTCAATATATGACCATTAAGCGCAAGTTCAAAAGAACTCTCCCCCATTTGATTCGTAAACCATATGTATTTGTAGTATCACACTACATATTAATTATCCCCTTTTTTGTCTATATAAATTGGCAAAGGTACGGAAAATAGTGGGATCCTCATGAAATTTCACAGAGATACTTCATGACTAAAAGAGAACACCATGCCAACTTATTTAGATGAAATCATAAATCCGAAGCTAAATGCATTCATCAAGGAGTTAATAAAGATACGAGATAATTCCTAATATTCTACATCCGCACTCCCCACAAAGATTTGGAAATTAAGCACAAGTTCAATATGAACTCTCCCCCATAAAATGTCATCCTCGACGGAAAAACAAAGGTGACTCTGCTTTTACAAGAAAAGAACGATTTCTTTTGGACAAAATCAAATCACATGAAAAACATGAATGTGAATCAAAAAAAAAAAATTCAATTGAAATAACCACAAGAGTACCCATGGTTAGTTCAATCGAAATAATACAACCAAATTAATCAAAAGAAAACCCATGATTAATTTAATTGGAATACACAACCAAATTAACCATAAAAGTGATCAATTGGTTATGCTCGACATAAGAGAACTTACGGAGCAACAACTAAAATAACCAAGAGAGAATGATTAATTTAGTTGGTCATGCTCAAACATAAGGGACCTTCCGGAGCAACAACTAAGTTAATCATAGGAGAATGATCAACTCAATTGTTTATGCTCAAACAGAAGAAACCTTACGGAGCAACACAACATATGCACAAAAATGTGGATTGGAGATCGATCAAATACTGCGGAATAGACAAAGACTCATCGTATTTTCCATCAGTATTTGCACAATGACATAAAATAGGATTAATCCTTGTACACAAAAGTTTTATCCTTTCTTCCATCAAATAATGACATCAAAGACTTTAACTTTTGTAAAGTCAAAAGTTTATTCTATCTTTTATCAATACTTTTATAAAGACGTAATAAAGATAACTTTTGAACAAGTATGAGACAGTCACAGGTTCACGAACGTAAACAACATATCTCATAACCATTTGCAATATATAAAATTATATTAAAATTGCAAAAAATCATCTTCCAAGAACTTAGAATTTAATAAATAAATCTAAGAACATGAAGATGAAAATCGTTGGACATAGTTATGTGTACTCACAACAATGGCTATTCCAAACCCTAGTTATTCTTTTAAAACCATAACAAAGAAGATTTACTAGACATTGTACAACTTTCCCAGTGCATGATGAGTGCTAAAAAGTGCATATTTCTATATCTTTTTCTTGGCATTTAACTCATCTTTTGTGCGCTAATTCTACATTTTATCTCATATTCTGTATTTTCATTGTTTTCAAGAATAACTATTTTTCTTAATTAATTTTGCATTTTTTAGGTATAAATAAAGTTTGGATGGAATTATGGAGCGAAAAGAGCAGAAAAGTGGTGGAAGCCGCGAAGAATGTTGTGCACAAGACCAAAAGGTTAGAAATGGGCTTAGAAGGAAGAATTTGTTCTTAAAGAAGAAGTGGGCTCAGAAGTGTCTAAGCCCAAACTCTAACCTAAGTCCAAGACCAAGCCCAAAGCCCGCCTAAGCTCCGAGCCGTCAGATTTGAGTCATCATCTCTTCATCCTACGGCGCATCTTTTCTGGACATCAAATTTGAAGATCATGTGAAACACTATAACAGATAACCCCATCTCGAGCCGTCAGTTTCGTTGTGTCACACATCCAACGGTGTCTCCATTATTGCCTTCATATAGCCGTCAGATTCGCCACCATCTCTTCATCCTACGGCTTCGTCTTTGCAGGACATCGAATTCTCTACACCGCTTCACACCACAGCACATAACACTTTACATCCTAAACCAAACACTCCCTAAACCAAAATCCATCGACTTCACCTTCTCCCTCACCGTCTGCAGAGAATACTCTGCAACTCCATCACCTGCTCCGCCCTCACCGTCGCCACAACCACCACCAAAAGCCATCATGGATATCCCCACTAAAACCCATCATCACCCTATCCCTCTAGCTATCTATTTTATTGTTTTCTCAACTCTTTTCTCTCTGAAACCCTAGGTGAGAAAACAATATAATAGGTCAAGCTAGAACAACAGCACTGGACGCAATAGAGGAGCAGGAGGAAGAACAAGTATGGGTCAAGCATGGGTCGATCACAATTCAGAGAATTAGGTGAGTGAAATTTTGAAATTAGAAAAAACCCTAATTTCAAAATTAGGGTTTCGAAAATTTGGGGATTTTTTGTAAACTATAAATAGGGTGTTGTAGAGACTGTTATGGTTGTGCTTGGGTTAGCCGAGTTACCCCCAATTTGGGTTTAATTTAGGTTTAATTTCTGTTTGCAATTTCAATTTTAATTCAATTTCAATTTTAGGGTTCTGTCAAATTTAGGTTTCAATTTCAATTTATGTCTTGTTTCATGATTGTTAGTTTAATTTGATGTTTATAAGTGTTTAATTTTAGTTTCAATCTCAAGTTTTTTTTACTGTTTCATGTTTAACTTCTGTTTTGTTTCCAATTTCAACTTCATGTTCTGTCCATTCCATGTTCACTGTTAGTCCAATCCTATTTAGAGTTCATTGTTTTGCTATTTAGCTTGTAATGTTTAATGTCCCTTTTCTCTTTGGTGTTCTGTTCCTGTTTAGTCCCTTGTTGTTTCATGTTTAGCTATATGTTTTAGATATCACTGCTATGGTGAGATGAAACCTTAGTCTTAGGCCACAACTTAGAGAATTATCTTTGTGACTTGTAGTGCATCATTCCTAAACTAGTTAGAAGCACCTAGGTTTTCATCCTCATTGGGTTGTCCCTTTAAGTAGCCAACTAGTGCTAGGGTGAAAGAGCTCTAGTCTGTTATTCTCCTTAGTGATTTGATTTGATCCCTGGGACAAATGCAAGCTGGAACTTGCATCCCTGCCCAATACCAATGGGACAAGAAACATAGAGATTTAGGAAGCTTGGCATGAAACCTACAGGTGGAGTCAAAGCCTAGTGTTTGCATATTTTTCCTTTTCTGTCACTGTTGCTCACTGCCTTTGCCTTAGGCTGCTGCCTTTGTTTCACTACCACTGTTACCTCATTGCTTCACTGCCACTGTCACTATCACTGCCTTGTTACAACTTAGCTAGGAAACTTCAACTACACAC
>NC_039368.1:115161585-115161947 GCF_003573695.1 Papaver somniferum | reverse complement strand
GGACATCGAATTCTCTACACCGCTTCACACCACAGCACATAACACTTTACATCCTAAACCAAACACTCCCTAAACCAAAATCCATCGACTTCACCTTCTCCCTCACCGTCTGCAGAGAATACTCTGCAACTCCATCACCTGCTCCGCCCTCACCGTCGCCACAACCACCACCAAAAGCCATCATGGATATCCCCACTAAAACCCATCATCACCCTATCCCTCTAGCTATCTATTTTATTGTTTTCTCAACTCTTTTCTCTCTGAAACCCTAGGTGAGAAAACAATATAATAGGTCAAGCTAGAACAACAGCACTGGACGCAATAGAGGAGCAGGAGGAAGAACAAGTATGGGTCAAGCATGG
>NC_039368.1:115141336-115161575 GCF_003573695.1 Papaver somniferum | reverse complement strand
TCAAAGCCTAGTGTTTGCATATTTTTCCTTTTCTGTCACTGTTGCTCACTGCCTTTGCCTTAGGCTGCTGCCTTTGTTTCACTACCACTGTTACCTCATTGCTTCACTGCCACTGTCACTATCACTGCCTTGTTACAACTTAGCTAGGAAACTTCAACTACACACCATAGTCCCTGTGGAATGACCCTGTTCTTGCACACTCACTACAACAGACCCTGTGTACTTGCAGGTATCACTGTAGGCTTCTCATTCATCCCCTATTGCTCACATTTTTCATACACTCTTAACAGCCTACCAAGTTTTTGGCGCCGCTGCCGGGGACTTGCGCTGTGTAGTTGAAAAAAAATAAAAATTCAGGCTCTTGCTTTCAGTTTTCAACCTGCTGTAATTTAGTGTTGTGTAGCTGTAATTTCGGTAGCTTAGTAGTTAGTTTAGCTGTAACTTAGTGTAACTGTAACCTTAGCTGTAACTTAGTTGTAATTAGCATTCTGCATCATTGTCTGCATCTGCATCTTAGTATAATCATTGCATCATCTGCATCTTAGTATAATCATTGCATCATCTGCATCTGCATCTGCATCTTAGCGTAAGCATCTGCATCTACATATTGCATTCTGCATCCGTGACTGTAAGTTACCATCACTACATCTGTAGCATTGCCCTGTTGCTTTGCTCATTGTCTGTGATTCTCTCATTTTGACTGTGGCTTTGCTCATCTGTAGCCTTGCTCATCTGTAGCCTTGCTCATCTGTAGCCTCATTAACCATGCATCTGCATCTGCATACTATCTTGCTGTTCTTCCATTACTTGTATATTTTGCTGCTGCTGCTGTGCTGTGCTTCGCTTCAAAGAGACTGATCTCCTCTTTTGAGCTAGCAGGTACCTTCTGCTGAACTGCCTCTGGTGCTGCTGATCCCAAGTCTGCTGCAACCGCTGCTGCTGTGCTGTTGTTGCTGAGCTGCCTGCTGTGCTGTGGCTGAACTGCTGCTGCTGCTGCTGTCAACTCCTGCTGTTGTTGCTGAGCTGCCTGCTGTGCTGTGGCTGAACTGCTGCTGCTGCTGCTGTCAACTCCTGCTGTTGCTGCTGCCAGCCTCTGGTGCTGCTGCTGTTGCCTGTGCTGCTGCTGCTGCAACACTGCTGTTCCCAAGTTGCTGGAGAGAACCAAACCCAACTGGGCTGTGCAACTAAAAGCCAATCTGGGCTTCCCTTTAGAGTGTAAGCCTAAACCCAATTTGTGGGCTTGTTCCAATTATTTTTGGGATTCCTTTAGATTGTTTTTGGGCTTGTAAATTTTAAAAGCTGAACTGTGAACTTATCTTGCTTCTGAAGCTTTGTAAACCCAATTAAGACTGGTTTCAAACTGTGGGTTTAAACCCAAGATAGGACTTGCACCTGAATTGTGGGCTTAGACCCCAAACAAATTTGAACTTCCTGCATTCTGGGCTTTATTCAAACTAAATCTGTAAACGTTTTCAAGCCCAGATGGGCCTAAGATTTTGGCTATTCTGTTAGCCCAAAACCCAACTGAAACTGAATTTCTGGGCTTGTTTCTGAACTGTGGGCTTGACCCAAACAAAAAATTGAAAATTTGAACTAGTTAGCTGGGTTTTTCTCCCAATCTGAAAACCCACCTTTGTCCATAAAAACCAAAAAGTTTCTTTTTCCCATAAAAACCAAAGTTTTCCAAATGTTTCCCTAAAAACCAAAATTCTTCTTTTTCCCATAAAAACCAAATGTTTTTCATTCCCGTCAAAACCAAATGTACGGTAGAATTTTCTTGTATGTACTCCAGTAGATAAATTTTTTAAATCCTATGCTTCTTTTGTACATATTTTGCTAATCCAATATGATCTCGGCTGAAATATGTTGGATTCTTGCCTTGAATAACGGAGTTCTAATCTTGTTTTTGCCGACATCCGGGTATTCTCTTTCCTTTTTCTCTACTCAACATGATCCTCTTCATATGTTGTATTATAATTTTGTTCATATTTTGAAACATTGAGGACAATGTTTAGTTTAGGTTTGGGGGTGTAGAGTAGATACCACGATCACATGTTATAATTGAAAACAGAACTCCTTCTTTTTGAAAAAAAATAATAAAAAATAAAATTGAAAAAAATAAAATAAAAAATGGAGCTCATTTACCTTGAAATGTTGATTCCTGTGCATGTATGAAATCTTAGGATTCTTAGTCTAGATGACGAGGCACCCCTGATTCTAGCACAATTCACATGATGATAAGAACTTTGCACATGCACGATCTACTAATACATGTTTAGCCTCGGGTAGGTGTTTTATCGGTTAAGTAGACTACCAATCATCTAGAATACTGAATGAGACTTGACTAGCTTGTTCTTTGGTCGGCTGGGATAGAAGTTGGAGGTTACGTTAAGAAAAGCAACCATTGAATTTGACCGGGTGCATCGAAAAGGGCTACCTCTTGCTAAGAGTCATCTAATTAATTTTTCTTTTTCTTTGTATATCAAAAGTGTTACCATGTCGTAAATATCTCAAGTTCAAAAAAAAAAAAAAAAAAAAAAAAAAAAAAAAAAAAATCAGAAAAATCAGAAAAATCTCAGAAAAATACAAAAATATCAAGTATTTATTTATTCCATGTTTTGTCATGTTAAAGACAATGTTTCTCTCTTACCTAAAAATAAAAGAGAGTAGTCTATGTAAATAAGAGTCATCTTTTTTTTATTTATTGTAATAAGCAAGGAGGGTGCAGCCATCGATGTATAACGCGGGTAAACTGAAATATCACCAACTCATTGGGTGAACATTCAAAATTCTCGTAAAGCCGGACAGCTAGCTTGGCTTTGAATTCGGTTCTTAGCCTAAAAAACTATCTCTTAGCGATTGGCAGTCATAACTTCTGATGATTCTTAACATGTGTAGATACACTTTACACTCTTATCACATGTCTTTAGTTGTCACCAGTGGTAGGATTGTGCCTTAGAAAGCTGGATTGACATATCCATTTTGCCGTGAGCTTAAACTGTCTTGCACATGTCACATTTCATGGAATCTGAGCTTATATTTTGTCCTAAGGTTTTGTGGGTACACCTCTAGTAAACCCTCACGAGACTTCAACTCGTCCACTAGGGACACTTGGTGGTTTAAAAGGCTTAGTGCATACGCTAAATGCATTCGAGAGACCAGCGACAGTGGTATAGTTAGGATTTCATTAGTTTTGTTTTACTTGAGGACAAGTAAAATTCAGGTTTGGGGGCATTTGATGAGTGCTAAAAAGTGCATATTTCTATATCTTTTTCTTGGCATTTAACTCATCTTTTGTCCATTAATTCTACATTTTATCTCATATTCTGTATTTTCATTGTTTTCAAGAATAAATATTTTTCTTAATTAATTTTGCATTTTTAGGTATAAATAAAGTTTGGATGGAATTATGGAGCGAAAAGAGCAGAAAAATGGTGGAAGCCGCGAAGAATGTTGTGCACAAGACCAAAAGGTAAGAAATAGGCTTAGAAGGAAGAATTTGTTCTTAAAGAAGAAGGTGGCTCAGAAGTGTCTAAGCCCAAACTCTAACCTAAGTCCAAGACCAAGCCCAAAGCCCGCCTAATCTCCAAGCCGTCAGATTCGAGTCATCATCTCTTCATCCTACGGCGCATCTTTGCTGGACAGAAAACTTGAAGATCATGTGAAACACTATAGCAGATAACCCCATCTCGAGCCGTCAGTTTCGTTGTGTCACACATCCAACGGTCGCTTTATTCTTGCCTATATATAGCCGTCAGATTCGCCACCATCTTTTCATCCTACGGCTTCGTCTTCGCCGGACATCGAATTCTCTACACCGCTTCACACCACAGCACATAACACTTTACATCCTAAACCAAACACTCCCTAAACCAAAATCCATCGACTTCACCTTCTCCCTCACCGTCTGCAGAGAATACTCTGCAACTCCATCACCTGCTCCGCCCTCACCGTCGCCACAACCACCACCAAAAGCCATCATGGATATCCCCACTAAAACCCATCATCACCCTATCCCTCTAGCTATCTATTTTATTGTTTTCTCAACTCTTTTCTCTCTGAAACCCTAGGTGAGAAAACAATATAATAGGTCAAGCTAGAACAACAGCACTGGACGCAATAGAGGAGCAGGAGGAAGAACAAGTATGGGTCAAGCATGGATCGATCACAATTCAGAGAATTAGGTGAGTGAAATTTTGAAATTAGAAAAATTCCTAATTTCAAAATTAGGGTTTCGAAAATTTGGGGATTTTTTGTAAACTATAAATAGGGTGTTGTAGAGACTGTTATGGTTGTGCTTGGGTTAGCCGAGTTACCCCCAATTTGGGTTTAATTTAGGTTTAATTTCTGTTTGCAATTTCAATTTTAATTCAATTTCAATTTTAGGGTTCTGTCAATTTTAGGTTTCAATTTCAATTTATGTCTTGTTTCATGATTGTTAGTTTAATTTGATGTTTATAAGTGTTTAATTTTAGTTTAAATCTCAAGTTTTTTTTACTCTTTCTTGTTTAACTTCTGTTTTGTTTCCAATTTCAACTTCATGTTCTGTCCATTCCATGTTCACTGTTAGTCCAATCCTATTTAGAGTTCATTGTTTTGCTATTTAGCTTGTAATGTTTAATGTCCCTTTTCTCTTTGGTGTTCTGTTCCTGTTTAGTCCCTTGTTGTTTCATGTTTAGCTATATGTTTTAGATATCACTGCTATGGTGAGATGAAACCTTAATCTTAGGCCACAACTTAGTGAATTATCTTTGTGACTTGTAGTGCATCATTCCTAAACTAGTTAGAAGCACCTAGGCTTTCATCCTCATTGGGTTGTCCCTTTAAGTTGCCAACTAGTGCTAGGGTGAAAGAGCTCTAGTCTGTTATTCTCCTTAGTGATTTGATTTGATCCCTGGGACCAATGCAAGCTGGAACTTGCATCCCTGCCCAATACCAATGGGACAAGAAACATAGAGATTTAGGAAGCTTGGCATGAGACCTACAGGTGGATTCAAAGCCTAGTGTTTGCATATTTTTCCTTTTCTGTCACTGTTGCTCACTGCCTTTGCCTTAGGCTGCTGCCTTTGTTTCACTACCACTGTTACCTCATTGCTTCACTGCCACTGTCACTATCACTGCCTTGTTACAACTTAGCTAGGAAACTTCAACTACACACTATAGTCCCTGTGGAATGACCCTGTTCTTGCACACTCACTACAACAGACCCTGTGCACTTGCAGGTATCACTGTATGCTTCTCATTCATCCCCTATTGCTCACATTTTTCATACACTCTTAACAGCCTACCAGGGCATCTACAGAGAATTCATTCTCATCATTGAAAAAGCTATTGATAATGGGATCATTGAATTCCTCTAAATCTTCAGAAATATCAGTTAAGTCACTAAGTTCTCTTTTAAGTTCACGCAGAGTGTTCTTGGTTAGAGACAACATTTGTTCATAGTGAGATATCTCTTATAGAAGAAATGATTCGAGATTTTGAATCATTTCCTTTCCCGATGAAATCCTTCACCATAGCCCTAAAGTTATTATCAGAATACCAAAAAGACAATATGTCGTTAGACGATAAACCCGGATCATCATTTTTGTTATTCTCCTTCCTTTTTTTCGTAGAAGAAATTACTTCTCACGTATATACATTAACTGCTTCTACAACATCTCTTTTCGTGGTACCTCTAGTGATAGGGGACATGAGATTGTATCTTTATAGAAGAAGGTAAAGAACAGTAATGTTCACAAGTGAATATAAATAGACTCTAGGATAGTAAAACCCTAAAGGATTTTTAAAAAGTTTCCATGGTTCATGACCCATTGGAACAAAAAATCAACAAAAGATTTACAAGACTTGAATCAACCTTGAAATAATCCTTATTTTTCAAGTCCAAAATAAGGATATGATCTATTACTATGGTTTAGATAGTAATAGAGTGAACAGAGTGTTCACATCTTGTGTCACCAGGTGACGTTTCAAAGTTTATTGAGTAAACGGACTTTCGTTTAACTCCGATTCTTTTGGATCTCCAACACTTACTTTGGACATGACTTGTATTTCCACAAAAGGAGCAGAGCATAGGAGGCTTGGTTTGTGGAAATGACTCCTGTTTATCACAACACTCAAGATTTTTTGTTGTGGAACAGGTTGAGTTTGTTGTGCATACAGTCTTATTTTTGAACCCTAAACCTTGTGTGTTCAAAAGCCTTTTGACCAAATAACATTGTTGAAATTTTGTCTGAGCTTCCTGACAACCTTTGCAGGTCATACTTGAGAGAATTGATCTCTTTTTATTTTAGAAATAGGGTTCTGGTGAATTCATCATTAAGACAGTCAATCTCAAAAATCTCCACCTTCTGTGATGATTCAAGTTTATTCAACAATTCTTTCAGTTGAATATTTTCCTGATGAATTTCTTCATATTCATTCAGAAATTCTAGGATTTCAGTATCCGACTCGCATTCACTGGAATTTGAGTTACATGGAGCTTCTGCCGAAAAGGCTAAACTTTCCATACTCACTTCAACAGTATGTAAGGTATTGGAACACTGGGATATTTTTCCTTGACTTGAATCATCAAAAACAATAGATAGAGAAGAAGATCTCTCGGATCTTTTGCTTTTCTTTACCATGTCCTTGGTCTTTTGTGTAATCAGTGACCTATTGAAATCAACATGATTAGAACAATATTAATCAACCCATGACAAGCTAGAAGCTTTACATGCAATGGTTACAACATTGAACGCAAATTTTCTGACTGTATTCTGATCAAGATCAAGTAATTTAATCTTTCTCACAAGAGTACTCCTGAAAAGAGTATCAAGGTTATTTTCTTCAACGATGGCATGTTTTTTAGAATCGTATCTAGATGGCAGCGATATGAGAATTTCATCACAATGTCCTTTTCAAGAATTGTCTTACCCAATGTAAAAGATGTATTAACAATTTCAGACACTTTGTGATTAAACTCATCAAATGAATCTTCATCTGCAATACAAAGGTTTTCCCAATCGGAATTAAAAGTTTTGAAGCCTAGATTCCTTCTCACTGGTATTTCCTTCAAATACGCCTTCCAAGATATCCCACGTATATTTAGACCGAGTGCACGTAGTCACGTGGTGTTGAAGATCTGGGATAATGGCATGTATGATGGCATTCAAACCGTCAGAGCTTTTCTTTGCATCAAGTATCTCAGCAACATTGTATTCACCAATGTTCTTTGGAACTGTTTCATTCCCTACTGCCACAACAGGAGCATCATATCCATTAACTACATAAACCCATGATTGAAAATCACGCGCTTGAAGAAAGGCATGCATAGCAACTTTTCACCACAAGTAATTAGATCCATCGAAGACTGGTGGTATGTTTGTGGAGATAACACCTTTGTCGGTATCAGATCGCTACAAACACAGACTTATGAGGTCTTTAATGTGTTTTCCTGCTCTGATACCAATTGAAAATGCGGGGGGTCTAACAACAACACCCAAAAATTAGTTTAGCAATCTGAGAGGATTTACTCCAATACACATTCTAGAGAATCAACTAGACAATCAGACTCAATCTAGAATAAAGAATATCAAAGAGTTTAATATCTCCAACTCTTAATTCAATCCGCAATCAGCAAATAGAAATCTGCGAGCCTGATTGAATATAAGAGGAGAAACTTGAACGGTACCAAAGACCAATGTTCAAGTATCAATCAATGTAAATAAACAACCAAAGGTTGGATATTCTAATTGATTGATCTTAACGCACAACCTGTGATATTTCAATTATATAACAAAATATAATAAGGAAAAGAAATAACACAGACACCAGAATTTTGTTAACGAGGAAACCGCAAATGCAGAAAAATCCCGGGACCTATTTCAGATTGAACACCACACTGTATTAAGCCGGTATAAACACTAGCCTACTACTAATTAACTTCGGACTGTACTGTAGTTGAACCCTAATCAATCTCACACTTATTCAAGGTACAATTACGCTCCTTACGTCTCTGATCCTAGCAGGATACTATGCACTTGATTCCCTTATCTGATCTCACCACAACTAAGAGTTGCTACGACCCAAAGTCGAAAACTTGATAAACAAATCTTTCTCACACAGAATAGTCTATAGGATTGAATAAATATGTCTCCCACAGAAATACCATAGGGTTTTTGTTCTGTCTTTTGATAAATCAAGGTGAACAAAAACCAATTGATAACCCATACTTATATTCCTGAAGAACAACCTAATATTATCAATCACCTCACAATAAACTTAATCCACAAGCGAAACAAGTTATTATGGAATCACAAACGATGAGGCGAAGTTTTTTTGTGATTACTTTTATATCTTGTCTATCGGAGATATAAAATCTCGAGCCAATTCAATTGCACTCAACACAATAGAAACAACAATATCAGATCACGCAACTACAAAGATATGTGTCTGGATTCACAATCCCAATGAAGTTCTCAAGTCGTTAGCCTACAGGGTCTCGAGAAGAAACCTAAGGTTAAAGGAGAATCAAATCCAGTTATGCAACAGTAACACACATGAGGTATGTGGATTAGGTTTCGCAGTTGCTAGAGTTCTCATTTATATAGTTTTCAAATCAGGGTTTTCAATCTAAGTTACCTTGGTAACAAAGCATTCAATATTCACCGTTAGATGAAAAACCTGATTAAACCAAGCTAATATCTTTTAACCTTGTTATACACAAATCAAATGTACCCTCATTTAGGTTTATGTAACCGTACTTAAACGCTAGGTTAGCCATATGATTACTCTCATATCAACCTTATTCATCTTAACCATAACTAGTTCAAATGGCTCAAATGAAACTAGTTAAAGAGTTTTTCAATTGTATAGAAAACACAATCGAAACCAAATCGGTTTGATTCACTTGAATCAATCATGAAAATTGTAGCCACTGTTTGCAAAGATTGCATTCCTTATGATTTAAATGTTTAATTCCATGAACTGACCGACTTGACAAAGTAACCATTTTAAGGATGCGTATGGGTATGCGTACTTAAGCAACCAGATTTGAGTTTGTTAAGTTTCCAAACTCAACAGAAATTTTCGGTTCAAAAACTTTCGTCAGTATGCATACGGGTACGCATACTTAAGGTGACTAGTTTAGGAGTTTGTAATCCTCAAACCCAGTAGATATTTTCGGTTCGAAAACTTCCGCCAGTATGCATACGGGTACGCATATTTATCTTGTCTCCTTCACCAATTTCGTATACACACATATGCATACTCTTGGCTCCCGGTTTATGGATTTATACACTAATGTGCAAACACACTATATATATGCTTATATCCAAAGATGGTTACATTCTCAACTCTTTATTTCAATCATCGAAACATTCTTTTATGATGACAATAATCGTTTTCACACATTATTAGCATCAAAGAAATTTTTAAGATATTGAAATAATCATTATAGAAATATTCCAAGCCTAAATCAAATGATTGTATCACACAAACCATGTAAGATGTTACTCGGAAATTTTCTCATGATATAAGATGAACTTGGTCGAAGCGAAAGTAGAAATCTAAGGAGATAGTAGAAATAAACTTTCCAAGTGATAGATGAGTTCAAGTCTCCACATACCTTTTGTCGAATAATTTCCACAAGCTCCCCTTAGTAGTTCTTCGTCTTCAAGAGATGAACGCCGAGAGATCTAAGCTCAACTACGCTATCATATCCTAGTCCGGGACATCTACAAATAAGATATAAATCAAGACTTATAGTTTTGATCACTAAATTGACAAGCATGCTTGAGATAGCAAGGCATGCGAGTTCGACCGAGCAATGCTCTAACAGTTCCCACTTCAGTTTCAGTAATCAGAAGAAACAGTGCGCACGAAGATATCCGTTTTTGTAGCTTAAAGATTTTAGCAAACTGAAGATGTTTGTTTTTCTTTTATGTATGTATTATTTCTTTCTTTGTAAAACAATACATTATTATATTCACATCACTCGAGAGATCTTCATTTATGTCATATCAGAGCGTATAGGTTTGTTTTTGGTATTAGCTTATGAAATTGAATTCTTAAGATCGTTAATAGAGATTTGATGCTTCAATGAGGTTATAATCATATTCACTAAGCAGGTGATTACGTTGGGGCGTCACAGCTTTGAAGGGACGTAAATAACCAAGCGGAAAGACTGTTAATGAAATACCATAAATGGCAGTTAATAGGCAGAATGTGGTCTTTAAAAGGGTGGTTTGTGAAGGGATTATCACAACCATTATCAAATTTACTATAAGGGGAAAAATTTAGGGAGATTAGAGAGAAATATGGCGAACTCCGATAACCCCATTCCGGTTGATCCTGTCAATTCAGTAGAATACAACCAAGCCAAAATCCTTGCATTTTCACTAAGAGGAGAAGATTTAGTGAGATTGAGGAATGAGCTTCAGGAGGAGATAAACAAACGTGCAGAGGAATTAACCATTCATCACAGAGAGAAGGAGGATATGGAGAGAAGAGAGAAAAAGAACTTGATGCTTTATTTGCTGCTTTGAAGCCAAATCATTTTGCAAGGGTTGATCGAAAGGAAGAAGAGCACAAAGATACGAGAAGTGTAAAAGGTATGGTAGTGCACCTGAGAGTGATTCTGAAGTAGAGGGTTCTGATGATGGGTTTGAGAATCCGGTTGAAGAAGTTGATACTAGTGAAGAGGATTCATATGCCGCGGAAGATAAGAAGAGGATGAAGAGGTATCATGAGTGGAAACTTCGCAAGCGGTTTGATGATGAGAGAGACAATCCGAAGATCTTTTCCAGGACCATGCATGAGGGATAACCCAGTGATAATGATGAAAATCTTTTGGATGTTGCAAGTGATGAGGATGATTAAGATGTGAGTACTTCATCTGGGGATGATCAAACTTCTCATGCATCATCCAGAAGTGATTACAATGCACAATATGAGGAGGAAGAGAACTGGAGCTACGACACACAGGAATTCTAAGGTTCTCTTATGGAGTATCAAAAGCAGCGAAATTTTCAGACTTCGAGAAAAGTTTGAAAATGATCAACATGTTTTTTTTGCAAAATGGATTTCTCGATACTTGCTTCTAGTTTTCTGAATTTTGTTGTGAATGATGGTCAGGTTGTTCTTATTTTATTTTCGTCCGGCTTAATATGAAGGTTTTTTTTGTTGCTAGTTTTGAAAAGCAGTGGAACTGGTAATAGTTGTGGGATAAGTATTGGATAGTTGTTGCTTTGCAAATTCAATGGTGTCTGCAACTTTGGGTTGTTGGTAATGATGTTGTTAATGGTTTGTAAGAATGATGAACAAGGTGCTGCTATGTCTGGAGTTTTCTTTACTTTTAATATTACTGTTAATATTGTTTCTTTCCTGAGAAAAAATGATACTAAAAATTATGATGAAGTTGCACAAATTGATGAAAGTACTTAGTAGATTGATGATTGTAGAATAATAATTTCTAGGATGAACTTAAAAATGCATCAGAACAATTTTTGTACTATGTGACGTCAAGAAGACGAAACAGAGGTATCTGAATTTGTGTTAAATTTCTTTATTTTATTACGGTGTTTTATGTGTTTTAATACACAAGCACTTATGGAATCTATACTTTGGATTATCATATAACATCTCCTATGAGGGGCAGCATTATGATCAACATCGGATGATGATCTATGCAACTACTGTCAGGATAACTTAAAGCGTCGATCAAATACTTACAAAAACAGTGCAAAGGAATATAAGGATAATATTTTGCTATTACATCCATCTCCATGGGAGGGCCGAGGAGTTTTGGATTTGGACGACATGAAATTATGCCAATATAATTCATTGGTGGCCCCACCTTTTCTCGTCTTGGCTAAAATCATCTGTATAAGAATAATCCCAAGTCCCATCCCTAAAACGAGGATTTTATAATCTCAATTGTTTAAGAGTCGGGGAGGATTGATATGAAAGATGATGATTCTAGGTAATCATGAAAATCCCCTTCATCTATGTCGCATCTTTCCGATCAGTAAAGAATTGATGCTTATAAGTCAAATCACTGGTCACCACTATGAGATATCAACTGTTTTTTTTTTTCATTTACCACATTTAAAAGCCGGACCGTACACTACCAGAATCATGCACTGGTACCATATCAAGATTAATTAATGTTCGGTCGATTTAATCAAATGTCGACTAAAACATCGGGTCACAAGTATGTAGTCTTGTCTTACATACAACACTTCTGTTTTATATTTGAGAATGATTTATATCGCCCGGGTTACCCCCTGAAAAGAAAGGGAGAATGAGAAGATGGGACCCACCCTAATCGCATTCCTCCAACCACCGGGTTGAGAGGGACCATTCTCTCCCTCTCACACGGTCTATCACATCCGTTTGCCAGTGCCATAATGATTCATGGAAGAGTCCGCAGCCAGTGCCATAATGATTGCTTTTCTCGATTTCCACTTGGCGGAAACAGTTAAGTAAATTACAGTTTAATGATCTTCGGCCCCCCCATTACCTGGAACATGGAAGTTGGAAAAACGAACAATCTGTTTGACCGTTGACTTTCCGCCAATGTATCACTATCCCATATTTTTCCAGTTACGTCTCGATTCTCGACTGTGGACTCTAATTGGATTCATCGTCACCTCTTGCGATGAGTCAACCAAAACATCGAACCCAGCTGCGCTAACCAATTGCGCATGTGGCAACTTCTCTTGTCAAAATTAGTTTTCAATACATCATAAACGTATCGTTATCTATACACCTGCATAATTAATTGCCCGTAGATCATAGCTTAAGCTTCACTGCCCTCCCTCCCGCTATTTCTATTGTAAAACAATATGTTGCCACCGAGTCAGAGGCTGCGAGACATGAGGTATTACTGAACCAGCGTTTCCCATGAGTCCGAGAAAAAAACTTTTAAGTGTCCGATAACAGGGAACACAATCACTTTTCTAGTAATACAATTAATCAGATATCGTAACGATGGAAATCCAACAGTGGAAGATGGCGAGCTTAGGATTCCCGCTCTTCTTGTGTACTGTTGGTTTTTTTGTATGATTGAGATCTTAAATATTGTGACTAGTCGTTCCAAAATGTTAGTCGTTGAAGCTTCCAGCCGCGTACCATTTATTTGCAAACTAATGTAAAACCATGTCCACTTTCTCTCTTCTTCTTATTCCATTTTTGTTTCTCTTCTCTGGTTATTATCGCCACCAATCTCCTCCTTTCTTTGTTTTATCTGTAAATACATACATTTCATTGGTTTCTCCTGAAGAATTGAACAAGTTCAAATAATGGGCAGAGAGAAGCTAATTACAATCAAGATGATCACAGGAATACTAAACAAAGATGATCAGAAATTCAATCGCGGATTAAGAGCAGTCAAAACTCTGTTCTTCTTCATATCAATGTTGATATCACTCCTTTTATTCTCAGCACCGGTTTTACTAGGATTAACTGATGCGATTCTTCCTTCTGCTATTCTCTCTTTATCTCTCCCTTCTTCTCAGCTTAATTCATCATTACAGAATTTCTCTTACACTGACTACGGATTCATACTATGTAAGAATTTAATCCAAAATCACAACCAAATTCGAAAGAAATCCATGGAATTGTAGTCTGATCAGTAAGTTTGTGTTTTTCCATTGCAGGTGTGTATTGTTTATGTGACGGGCCGGGGCTAACTAGGGGGCCGTACTTGGCGATAACTACGATCTGCTCGGTTTCGTCATTGGCGTTTGTGTCGTTCAAGGCTTCTTATGTGTTTTGTGTACCATTTGTTAACGGCGGCGGCGGTGGTGATGGACATTATATTCGAGTAGCTCTGATAATGAGTTCGATTGTCCTTGCCGTCGGTCATATCGTGGTTGCTTACCGGACGAGTTGTCGAGAAAGAAGGAAACTGCTGCTTTACAAGATTGACATTGAAGCTGTAAGTCATACTTCCTCTCTGTCATTCTCATTTGAATATTAGTTTAGCTGTAATTTTGATTAAGGAACAATTTATCACCAGACTAGACCCACATCTGCACAGCCATGTGTACATTTCTTTTTCCTTTATATTTGGCAGCTACATGAGTACATAAAAGTGTAGGTTCTTTTTGTTTTGCTGGACCTAAAATAAAATGAAATGAAATGGTGGGAATCTGATTCAAACGGGAGGAGTCAATGGCTAGTGAGGGGGACGGGCTAGGAGTCTAGGACGCATACTTTTCTAGAGAGGCTGGCTGATGTCATGTTCAACCGCGTTGGCTCCGTGTTTTTCTGTTTCGGATAAGTGAAGATAATAACTGCCGTGTACTAAGATAGTTAGCTTAATTAATGTCGACTGACTTAGGATTGCATAAGTAGAAGAACATAAAATTGGTCGATACGACAAAAGTCAACAATCCTGGGTGAAAAAAATATCAAAATTTTGATACTGTTTAAATGGACAAAAATGTAAAAATAGACAGAATGTAAACAGTTTAATCGTACCAATTTTCAAATACTTTTTCTTATTTATATAGGATGCATCCAGTTTTATCCTCGTCATTTTTTAAGTTTAAGCCAGGATGAATCCAGTTTCATCCTTGCTATTTTTTTGGGTTTCCGTTTCACCCATGCTGATCTTTACTCATCCATTTGAACCATGTTTCAAAAATATTTGGACAAATAACTCATTTTTCGTAAGAGGAATAGGTGTAAAATTGTCAATGGTAAACACGACCGGCAACAATGTAACCAACAACCGGTGCTTGTGGTAATTACAATTAAATAATAATTAGTTGAATTAAACTAAATGTTCTACTATCAAATTTGAACAGGTTTCTTCATGCAAGAAGGGGTTTCCAACATACAACAAGATTCTACAACAAGTTAGGGTTAAATAATAAAAAGTTCAAGAATGGAGAAGATTGGTTTACGAATGCGAGGCCAGTAGGTTATATGTGTTATGTTCAATTTTGCAGTTAAACGTTGTGTCGATGTGCTTGTCTTCAAGCTATAGAAGTGCCCTGTTCGCCAATCGCCAATCTCTACTTCGTTCCTTGTTGTACTACTGCGGGATGGCATAATCAGACGACTGATCTAGTGTTAAGCTTTTAGTTAGGCTGTTAGGCCAATGACCCATCAAATTTGATTATCCTTTCATTTCACAGGCCCATTTGTAAATATAAAAGAAAAGAATTAGTACAGAGTATTTCCATTCGTAGTACCATGTATATGATGCATTCTAATGATACGCCTACTGGTTTGCAACGTGACTGACTGCTTCTATTATCTCCTTGGGTGTAGTAATTTTATTTTTTTTGTAACTGAAAATATATTGAAAAAAAATTAAAGGTTTACATGGTTTATATTGTCCTGTAACCGAGCATGATTGTTAGTAAGAGGAGATTGGTTCCATACTCCTTTATTCATGTCTTTTGGCACATAAGGATATTGTCAAGAGCTAAAATTACTAAAACTTGCTTTAATGTCTTTCACGGTATTGTGAAGTCTCTAGTTTATATTGAAAACTTCTTTATTGACTGCATCAACTACGATATTCAAATCCCGTTCGAAAAAACTCTATCCAACTATAGTCTATAGTCTGGATTCACTGCTTCCTACAGACTTTGACATTCAGCTTGTTGCGCACTAAGTGCATCTGTCAAGTAGATGCATTTATCTCCTCTATGTGTATCTACAAAATCACGAAGAATTAGACCAATACCTCCACCTTTTTATAATATCATCAAAATAAGTTGTTTCCATTTTGTGTGATAATAGGCCTAAGATCAATAACGAGTTCTATCATTTTGTTCAGCACAAAACTTCTTGCAGTTGTTGGTAACAATTTTTGGAGATGAATTGTTGCCTTGAACACCTTCTCACATCTGCTTGTCCAAATGCACCAAGCCATAATTGCTCAGTTGACCAACTCTTTTTCAGTTAATTGGTTCCCAAAAAAACTGTTATACCAATAACAAAAGTTCTCTTTTATGCTAGTATTGTTATTATATTGCCAACTTAAGGAAACAAGCAAGGGAGATTTAGAGAAACTACAGTCCATGATGACTTGAGCAGAAGTTTCAACCTGTTGAGGGAAAAAAAGACAAGAGACATCCAGGTTAAAAATAACATATGCCAGCTTACCCTTGTAGGAAGAATGTCATTGATGCCTTCCCATAAGAAGTGTCTTATTCTCGGCAGCATAAAGAGTTTCTGGAGATTTTTGAATATTCTTTGCACTCTTTGATTCACTGGTTTCCTTGTATGTTTCCCATTATACATTCTTCTACAAGAGGACTTCACTGAAAAATGTCCATTTTTCTCAAGCAATCATACTATCTGATATTCACAATTCTGGTGAGTCGAAATATTAAGAATGTGTAACGACCCGCAAGCTCGTCAACAGATTAAACCGGTCAAAAGACGATTTAGTCGTTCATGACTTGATTAATCACATATGAACAATGATTAAAAGAAATTTATCCAGTAGTAAATTTGGAGATGAAGCTTGTTAGAGCATTGCTCGGTCTAACTCACAAGCTTTGTTATCTCAAGCATGTTTGTCAAGTTTAGTTGATAAAAACTATATACTTGATTTCTAGTCTACTTATAGTTGTGTCTCGGATTAGGATAAAATGTGTAGTTGAGATTTATATTTCACGGAGTTCACCAATTGAAGACGAAGATCTCCTGAGGAGTTTAGAGGAACTTCATCAACAAAAGGTATGTGCAGACTAAAATTTATCTATCACTCAGAAGTTTATTCTATTTTATATTATAATCAGACTAAATTGTACAGATATATATACTTTTACATTATACATATTTGATATTTCGAGGCGAGTTTAACTCGCTTATTTGTTTCTAGAAATATGTGTTGGAAGCTTTTTGCTTTAGCTATGTTCATCATATTCTTGACGAGTTTAGTTGGAAAAATCTATTTCTTGGAAACTAAATATGTAACACCCAGTGTTTTTAGCATGGCGCATGCTAAATGATGCGCCATGGCCTGATATGAAGTTTTATTCAAAGATTCCGATGCTTTGTAAGAGATAGATTGGCTTAAGGCCAATATCACGCCAAAATGGCGCATTACGTTTGGCATTTGGCCAAGGGTCAATATTGCATCAGCATGATGCATTAGGCCAGTTTGGTAGGTGTCCTTGAGCTTGTAGCGTAATTATTGCGCATTATGAAGACTATTGGCTTAGAACCAATATCGCACAATCATTGTGCATCAGGATAGAGCGGGATGGCCTACAAAATATTGCATAATCGTTGTGCAACACGGCGAGACGAGTGGTGCGTAATCATTGTGCATCAGGCCAGAGAGGGATGGACGAACGAATATTACGCAATCATTATGTGTAATCATTGCGAATGAACAGTGAAGCAAGCATATCATTTTGGTCCCTAAAACATACTTGTAGAAATTCCATTAAGACATATATAGGGAGGGGTACTTGGTTGAAGGTACATATGCGGACTATGCGCCAAGTACTTAGCTGGAAGAGTATAAATGATGCCTAAGTCTCATTTATAGTTGCGTAACCTTGCGAAGAGGGTGTTTGATGCTTAGGCATCACTATGCCATGTTGTGGACCCGATGATGCATAATCATTGTGCATCTTGACAGAACGTCCTACGGACCAGGCCATTACCATTTTTGCTAGGCTACAACCTTTCAAACGAGTTTGGTTTAAGTTGATGTCCCTTCGAGGATGAACTACGGTCTATTCTTGATCCATTAAGTTGATGTTCCTTCAAGGTACAGTTGCAATCCTTACGTCTCTGATCCCAGCATGATACTACGCACTTGATTCCCTTAGATGATCTCACCCACAACCAAGAGTTGCTACGACCCAAAGTCGAAGACTTGATAGACAAATTTGTCTCACACAGAAAAGTCTATAGGATTGAATAAATCTGTCTCCCACAGAAATACCAAGAGTTTTTGTTCCGTATTTTGATAAATCAAGGTGCACAGGAACCAATTGAAAACTTCCGTGAGTACGCGTATGGGTACGCGTACCTAAGGTGACTGGTTTTCTAGTTTGTAAACTACAAACTCCAGCAGAAATTTTTGGTTAGAAAACTTCCGCCAGTACGCGTACCCAACCTTTCTCCTTACCAATGTCGCATGCACAAGTGTACACAATTGGTTTCCGACACATGAATTTATACACTAATGTGCGCGCAAACTATATATACTTATGTGCGTAGTTGGTTACATAATCTCAACTCCACATTTCAATCATTGAAACATTCTTCTATAATGTTATAACAATCATTATTCACGACTATCGTCATCAAAGCTATTTTCAAGATTGAAACGTCATCATGACTTTCGTCACAGATAATGATGAAAAGTAGTTAAAGCGAAAGCTTACCAACACGTATTTTGAGAAAAAGATAGGCGAGTAAACTCGGCACGGAATAGAAAATGTGTATGTATGAAAATTATCATACTTATACGACTTTGTCTCAAGAGTAGGAGATAGAGATATAGACTTTTGAGTGATACATAAGTTCAAGTCTCTAGATACCTTTTAGTCGGATGAAGTTCCACTGGTTCCTCGAGTAGTTCTTCGTCTTCGTAATATAATCGCCATGGAATATGGAGCTCAACTACACTAGTCTGTCCTAAACCGAGACTTATCTATAAGTAGTCTAGAAATTAAGAAATATAGTTTTGACAACTAAACTTGACAAACATGCTTGAGATAGCAACGCATGCGAGTTCGACAGAGCAGTGCTCTAACATATGTATTTGTAGTGTGAACTACACATTAATTCTCCCCCTTTTTGTCAATAAAATTGGCAAAGGTACGAAAACTAGTGGGATCCTCATGAAATTGACACAAAGACACTTCATGACAAAAATAAAGTACATGTCAACTTTTTAGATGCAATCATATAGCCAAAGATAAATGCATTCATCAGGGAGTTTATAAAGATACAAGATAACCCCTATAATATTTCACATACTCACTCCCCACGAAGATTTGGCAATTAAATACAAGTTCAATTAAGAACTCTCCCCCATAAAATGGCATTCCCGAAAGAACAACAAGAGCGACCTTACTTTCACAAGAAAATAAGGATTTATTTGGACAACACAAATCACATAAGTATATGAATTGTATCCAAAATACTTAATTAAATTAATCACAAGAGAACCCATGATTAATTTAATAGGAAATGCTCAACATAAGAAAACTTACGGAGCCCCACAGTATATGCATAATAAATATGGATCCGGAAAGATCAATACTGTGAAATAAACAAAGATTCATTCTATTTCTCATCACCGTTTGCACAACGACATATAATAGACATAATTTTTGTAAACAAAAGCTCATCCTTTCTTCCATCAATATATGCATAATAACATAAAGGCTTTAACTTATGTAAGTCAAAAGTTTATTCAATCTTTTATCAATACTTGCATATCGACATATGAAGGACTTAACTTTTGACCACGTATGGGACACACACAGTTCACAGACGCAAACACACACATCCCATAAAAAATTGCAATATATAAAATCTTAAATATTAATACTGCAAAAATCATTTTCCAAACAAACTTTAGAATTTAAGCAAATAAATCCAAAAATATTGAAGATGAAAATCGTTGGACATATCTATGTGTAATCACAATAATGGTTATTCCAAACTCTAGTTATTCTTCCTAAAAACACAAGATAAAATTCTCATAAGAAGATTTTCTAGAAACTAAGACCTTTGAAAAATTCTTTATCGTACCCGAACTCATTGTCATCAACATCCATGGGAACATATGGTTCGTGAAGAAAGGAGTCAATTCTAACAAACCTTCTAGGCTGAAGATGTCGAACCAGGGCCTTCTAAATTTCAAATCCAGTTCGAAAAAACTCTATCCAACTATAGTCTGGATCCACTGCTTCCTACAGAATTTGACATTCAGCTTGTTGCGCACTAAATGCATCTGTCAAGTAGATGCATTTATCTCCTCTATATGTATCTACAAAATCACGAAGATTTACCAATACCTCCAGTTTTTATAATATCATCAAAATAAATTGTTTCCATTTTGTGTGATAATAGGCCTAAGATCAATAACGAGTTCTATCATTTTTGTTCAGCACAAAACTTCTTGCAGTTGTTGGTAACAATTTTTGGAGATGAATTGTTGCCTTGAACACCTTCTCACATCTGCTTGTCCAAATGCACCAAGCCATAATTGCTCAGTTGACCAACTCTTTTTCAGTTAATTGGTTCCCAAAAAAACTGT
>NC_039368.1:115141115-115141326 GCF_003573695.1 Papaver somniferum | reverse complement strand
TAGTTGGTTACATAATCTCAACTCCACATTTCAATCATTGAAACATTCTTCTATAATGTTATAACAATCATTATTCACGACTATCGTCATCAAAGCTATTTTCAAGATTGAAACGTCATCATGACTTTCGTCACAGATAATGATGAAAAGTAGTTAAAGCGAAAGCTTACCAACACGTATTTTGAGAAAAAGATAGGCGAGTAAACTCGGC
>NC_039368.1:115137980-115141105 GCF_003573695.1 Papaver somniferum | reverse complement strand
TTTTGTTCAGCACAAAACTTCTTGCAGTTGTTGGTAACAATTTTTGGAGATGAATTGTTGCCTTGAACACCTTCTCACATCTGCTTGTCCAAATGCACCAAGCCATAATTGCTCAGTTGACCAACTCTTTTTCAGTTAATTGGTTCCCAAAAAAACTGTCAAACCAATAACAAAAGTTCTCTTTTATGCTAGTATTGTTATTATATTGCCAACTTAAGGAAACAATCCAGGGAAATTTAGAGAAACTACAGTCCATGATGACTTGAGCATAAGTTTCAACCTGTTGAGGTCAAAAAGGACAAGAGACATCCAGGTTAAAAATAACATATGCCAGCTTACCCTTGTAGGAAGAATGTCATTGATGCCTTCCCATAAGAAGTGTCTTATTCTCGGCAGCATAAAGAGTTTCTGGAGATTTTTGAATATTCTTTGCACTCTTTGATTCACGGGTTTCCTTGTATGTTTCCCATTATACATTCTTCTACAAGAGGACTTCACTGAAAAATGTCCATTTTTCTCAAGCAATCATACTATCTGATATTCACAATTCTGGTGAGTCGAAATATTAAGAATGTGTAACGACCCGCAAGCTCGTCAACAGATTAAACCGATCAAAAGACGATTTAGTCGTTCATGACTTGATTAATCACATATGAACAATGATTAAAAGAAATTTATCCAGTAGTAAATTTGGAGATGAATCTTGTTAGATCATTGCTCGGTCTAACTCACAAGCTTTGTTATCTCCAGCATGTTTGTCAAGTTTAGTTGATAAAAACTATATACTTGATTTCTAGTCTACTTATAGTTGTGTCTCGGATTAGGATAAAATGTGTAGTTGAGATTTATATTTCACGGAGTTCACCAATTGAAGACGAAGATCTCATGAGGAGTTTAGAGGAACTTCATCAACAAAAGGTATGTGCAGACTAAAATTTATCTATCACTCAGAAGTTTATTCTATTTTATATTATAATCAGACTAAATTGTACAGATATATATACTTTTACATTATACATATTTGATATTCGAGGCGAGTTTAACTCGCTTATTTGTTTCTAGAAATATGTGTTGGAAGCTTTTTGCTTTAGCTATGTTCATCATATTCTTGACGAGTTTAGTTGGAAAAATCTATTTCTTGGAAACTAAATATGTAACACCCAGTGTTTTTAGCATGGCGCATGCTAAATGATGCGCCATGGCCTGATATGAAGTTTTATTCAAAGATTCCGATGCCCTGTAAGAGGTAGATTGGCTTAAGGCCAATATCACGCCAAAATGGCGCATTACGTTTGGCATTTGGCCAAGGGTCAATATTGCATCATCATGATGCATTAGGCCAGTTTGGTAGGTGTCCTTGAGCTTGTAGCGTAATTATTGCGCATTATGAAGACTATTGGCTTAGAATCAATATCGCACAATCATTGTGCATCAGGATAGAGCGGGCTGGCCTATAAAATATTGCATAATCGTTGTGCAATACGGCGGGACGAGTGGTGCGTAATCATTGTGCATCAGGCCAGAGAGGGATGGCCGAACGAATATTACGCAATCATTATGCGCAATCATTGCGAATGAACAGTGAAGCAAGCATACCATTTTGGTCCTAAAACATACTTGTAGAAATTCCATTAAGACATATATAGGGAGGGGTACTTGGTTGAAGGTACATATGCGGACTATGTGCCAAGTAAGCTTCATAGCTTAGCTGGAAGAGTATAAATGATGCCTAAGTCTCATTTATAGTTGCTTAACCTTGCGAAGAGGGCGTTTGATGCTTAGGCATCACTATGCCATGTTGTGGACCCGATGATGCATAATCATTGTGCATCTTGACGGAACGTCCTACGGACCAGGCCATTACCATTTTTGCTAGGCTACAACCTTTCAAATGAGTTTGGTTTAAGTTGATGTCCCTTCGAGGATGAACTACGGTCTATTCTTGATCCATTAAGTTGATGTCCCTTCAAGGTACAATTACGATCCTTACGTCTCTGATCCCAGCATGATACTACGCACTTGATTCCCTTAGATGATCTCACCCACAACCAAGAGTTGCTACGACCCAAAGTCGAAGACTTGATAGACAAATTTGTCTCACACAAAAAAGTCTATAGGATTGAATAAATCTGTCTCCCACAGAAATACCAAGAGTTTTTGTTCCGTCTTTTGATAAATCAAGGTGCACAGGAACCAATTGAAAACTTCCGTGAGTACGCGTATGGGTACGCGTACCTAAGGTGACTGGTTTTCTAGTTTGTAAACTACAAACTCCAGCAGAAATTTTTGGTTAGAAAACTTCCTCCAGTACGCGTACCCAACCTTTCTCCTTACCAATGTCGCATGCACAAGTGTACACAATTGGTTTACGACACATGAATTTATACACCAATGTGCGCGCAAACTATATATACTTATGTGCATAGTTGGTTACATAATCTCAACTCCACATTTCAATCATTGAAACATTCTTCTATAATGTTATAACAATCATTATTCACGACTATCGTCATCAAAGCTATTTTCAAGATTGAAACGTCATCATGACTTTCGTCACAGATAATGATGAAAAGTAGTTAAAGCGAAAGCTTACCAACACGTATTTTGAGAAAAAGATAGGCGAGTAAACTCGGCTCGGAATAGAAAATGTGTATGTATGAAAATTATCATACTTATACGACTTTGTCTCAAGAGTAGGAGATAGAGAGATAGACTTTTGAGTGATACATAAGTTCAAGTCTCTAGATACCTTTTAGTCGGATGAAGTTCCACTGGTTCCTCGAGTAGTTCTTCGTCTTCGTAATATAATCGCCATGGAATATGGAGCTCAACTACACTAGTCTGTCATAAACCGAGACTTATCTATAAGTAGTCTAGAAATTAAGAAATATAGTTTTGACAACTAAACTTGACAAACATGCTTGAGATAGCAACGCATGCGAGTTCGACAGAGCAGTGCTCTAACATATGTATTTGTAGTGTGAACTACACATTAATTCTCCCCCTTTTTGTCAATAAAATTGGCAAAGGTACGAAAACTAGTGGGATCCTCATGAAATTGACACAAAGACACTTCATGACAAAAATAAAGTACATGTCAACTTTTTAGATGCAATCATATAGCC
>NC_039368.1:115137554-115137970 GCF_003573695.1 Papaver somniferum | reverse complement strand
CACAGTATATGCATAATAAATATGGATCCGGAAAGATCAATACTGTGAAATAAACAAAGATTCATTCTATTTCTCATCACCGTTTGCACAACGACATATAATAGACATAATTTTTGTAAACAAAAGCTCATCCTTTCTTCCATCAATATATGCATAATAACATAAAGGCTTTAACTTATGTAAGTCAAAAGTTTATTCAATCTTTTATCAATACTTGCATATCGACATATGAAGGACTTAACTTTTGACCACGTATGGGACACACACAGTTCACAGACGCAAACACACACATCCCATAAAAAATTGCAATATATAAAATCTTAAATATTAATACTGCAAAAATCATTTTCCAAACAAACTTTAGAATTTAAGCAAATAAATCCAAAAATATTGAAGATGAAAATCGTTGGACATAT
>NC_039368.1:115107630-115137544 GCF_003573695.1 Papaver somniferum | reverse complement strand
TAAACCGAGACTTATCTATAAGTAGTCTAGAAATTAAGAAATATAGTTTTGACAACTAAACTTGACAAACATGCTTGAGATAGCAACGCATGCGAGTTCGACAGAGCAGTGCTCTAACATATGTATTTGTAGTGTGAACTACACATTAATTCTCCCCCTTTTTGTCAATAAAATTGGCAAAGGTACGAAAACTAGTGGGATCCTCATGAAATTGACACAAAGACACTTCATGACAAAAATAAAGTACATGTCAACTTTTTAGATGCAATCATATAGCCGAAGATAAATGCATTCATCAGGGAGTTTATAAAGATACAAGATAACCCCTATAATATTTCACATACTCACTCCCCACGAAGATTTGGCAATTAAATACAAGTTCAATTAAGAACTCTCCCCCATAAAATGGCATTCCCGAAAGAACAACAAGAGCGACCTTACTTTCACAAGAAAATAAGGATTTATTTGGACAACACAAATCACATAAGTATATGAATTGTATCCAAAATACTTAATTAAATTAATCACAAGAGAACCCATGATTAATTTAATCGGAAATGCTCAACATAAGAAAACTTACGGAGCCGCACAGTATATGCATAATAAATATGGATCCGGAAAGATCAATACTGTGAAATAAACAAAGATTCATTCTATTTCTCATCACCGTTTGCACAACGACATATAATAGACATAATTTTTGTAAACAAAAGCTCATCCTTTCTTCCATCAATATATGCATAATAACATAAAGGCTTTAACTTATGTAAGTCAAAAGTTTATTCAATCTTTTATCAATACTTGCATATCGACATATGAAGGACTTAACTTTTGACCACGTATGGGACACACACAGTTCACAGACGCAAACACACACATCCCATAAAAAATTGCAATATATAAAATCTTAAATATTAATACTGCAAAAATCATTTTCCAAACAAACTTTAGAATTTAAGCAAATAAATCCAAAAATATTGAAGATGAAAATCGTTGGACATATTTATGTGTAATCACAATAATGGTTATTCCAAACTCTAGTTATTCTTCCTAAAAACACAAGATAAAATTCTCATAAGAAGATTTTCTAGAAACTAAGACCTTTGAAAAATTCTTTATCGTCCCCGAACTCATTGTCATCAACATCCATGGGAACATATGGTTCGTGAAGAAAGGAGTCAATTCTAACAAACCTTCTAGGCTGAAGATGTCGAACCAGGGCCTTCTAAATTTCAAGAGTTCTCAAAACATAAGCCTTTATTTGTTGGATATCCTTTCTTGTCTCCTTCAACTCTTCAAGAACATCCGAAAAATTCTGAGAATTTTAAGGAACAACTCTTGGCTTCCTCACATTCATTCCTTTTCTTTTCGAAGTTGGAGGTAACAGAGATATTTATTTTTCCTTCATGATTGATGACTTAACAATCATATTAGCATCTTTTCCATCAGAAGACATGATGCTTGTAGTATCCATAAGCGTATGGATTTATGAGAGGAAATCACACTTAAACAAGCAGTCTTAAGTTAAAAAAAGGGTTTCAGAGAAGGAAAAAGAAATGTAGGGTTACATAACCTTTATACGCTTCAAAGGATTCGCGCACGCACAACTCATACCCTATAAAAGGCTGAATTGTCAATTGTAACCCTCTTTTATTGATTAACCAGGGAAGACCTTTCCAATATCAATTAGATATGGAAAAATTCCAATCTTGCAAAACAGGCAAAGCTCAAAAAGAAAAGAAAAAAAATTTAAAACCATTTTTCTTTTTCAAAAGCCTGAGATGTGCAGAATCTTGTCTCTTTTAATCAGGCACATGAGAAAAGATGCATTGGCCAACACAATTAAAGTTGTGCTTGGATGAACAATAATATATAAATCACATCCTTTTTTATCGGAATTCATAGAACCCTGTTTCTCCTAGTTTTTAGAACATAAATTTCATTCCATGGGTCTTCTTTTATCCTTGGAAACTAAATTCTTTGACGAAGACAAAATCTTACATACCTCTGCGGTCTTTGAACAAGTTTAAGCTTTTTTGCTAATAGATTTGCTTTTCACTGAAGTTTGTTGACATGTCTCAATTTGTGTTTGTACTTGTAACACTTTGATAGTTCATGATCCTTGAGTGAACAATATGAGCATGTCAACCCTGAATATGATTCAGGTATCCGAGATGTGCAAGCTGCTAGACACATAGTAGAACCTGAAATTAGACTGAGAGTTTCCAACGGAAAGGTCAATTTTTTCTTCCATATTGGTTGAGTTCTCTGCTGAAAGAATGTCAAGATTGATGTATGTATTGCTACAATTATCAAAATCAATAATTTCAACAGAAGTGCAACACTTGATTTTTCGTCTTCATTAGAATCAGTTTTCAGACATTTCATCAAGAGTTGCAACAAGACCTTTGTTCCCAGTGTATTTCTTTCGATTTGGACACTCATTTGGAAAATGACCAAGACCTTTACACTTAAAGCACTGAGGCATATCCTCTTTATCAGTCTTATCATTATCCCTGTTTCTAGGAGGAACACGATTGTGGGGATTAACTGATGACTTGGATTTATCTCTGGAGAACCGTTTACTTCTCTTCAAAAGAAAATCCCTAAACATTCTAGTGATCAATGAGACTGACTTGTCAAGATCTTCATCTGATGAATCAGCCTCAGAAAGATCATCTTCAGAGATGCAAGCACTTTTATTTTTATCAAGTAATTTAGTGTTCTTTTGTGCTTTGAAAGCAACATCCCAGATTTGGATGTATGCTCATGATCAAAGATCTTTAGCTTCCCAACCAGAGTAATTCTGGAGAGCGTTGCGAGATTATTTCCTTCAACGATGGGATGCTTCTTAGAGTCTTATCTAGATGGCAATGATCTGAGAATTTTCATCACAATGTTCTTTTCAGGAATAGTCTTACCCAATGCAAAAGATACATTAACAATTTCAGACACTTTGTGATTAAACTCATCAAATGTTTCTTCATCTTCCATACAAAGGTTTTCCCAATCAGAATTTAGGTTTTGAAGCCTAGATTTTTTTCACTGGTATTCCATTCAAATACGGTTTCTAAGATATCCAAGGCTTCTTTAGACTTTGTGCATGTAGTCACATGATGCTGAAGATCTGGGGTAATGGCATTATGATAGCATTATGTCGTCAGGATTATAGCCATTAACAACAGCTACCCATGTTTGAAAATCACGAGCTTGAAGAAAATCACGCATAGCGATTTTCCACCATAAGTAGTTTGAGCCATCGAAGACTGGTGGTACGTTTATGGAGATATAATTCCTGTCCATAGAGTCAAATTTATACAAACACATAGTTATAAGGTCTTTAAACATGTTTGCCTTCTCTGATACCAATTGAAAAAGAGGGGGTCTAACAACCTCACCCAATATTTCGCTTAGCAATCTGTATGGACTAACTCCAATATACTTTCAAGAGAATCAACTAGACAGTCATACTCAATCTTAAGAAAAGCATATCCAGGAGTTATATCTCAATTTATGAATTTAATTCTTACTCAAGCAAATAGAAATATGAGAATTGAATACAAGAGAAATAAACTTGAACGGTACCAAAGACCAATATTCAAGTATCAATCAATTTAAATCAACAGCCAAATGTTGGATTTACCAATTCATCGATTCAACGAACAACCTGTGATATTTCAATTATATAACAGAATATAATGCGGAAAAGAAATAACACACACACACCAGAAGTTTTTGTAATGAGGAAACCTCAAATGAAAAAAAATCGGAACCTAGTCCAGATTGAACACATAATGTATTAAGCCGCTACAGACACTAGCCTACTATAAAATAACTTCGGTATGGACTCTAGTTGAACCCCAATCAATCTCACACCGATCTAAGGTACAGTTGGGATCCTTACGTCTCTGATCCCAAGAGGATACTACGCACTTGATTCCCTGAGATGATCTCACCCACAACTAAGAGTTGCTACGAGCCAAAGTCGAAGACTTTAATAAACAAATTTGTATCACACAGAAAAGTATACAGGAATAGATAAATCTGTCTCCCAAAAAATAGCTACGTGTTTTGTTCCGTTTTTTGATAAATCAAGGTGAACACGAACCAATCGATAACCCAGACTTATATTAAAAAAAAAACTAAAATTATCAATTACCGCATAATAGTCTAAATCGCATGATGACAAAACTAGATATTGTGGAATCACAAACGATGAGACGAAGGTTTTTGTGGCTACTTTTCTATCTTGCCTATCGGAGAAATTATTATCAAGCCAATATTACGACTGTACTCAAATACGATAGAAACAACAAGATCAGATCACGAAACTACAGAGAAAATAGTTGGGCCTGGCTTCACAATCCCAATGAAGTCTTCAAGTCGTTAACTTACAGGGTATCGATAGAAACCTAAGGTTAAAGGAATACAACTAGTATCACACAGGAGGTGTGGGTATTAGGTTTCCCAGTTGCTAGAGTTCTCCTTTATATAGTCTCAAATCATGGTTTTCAATCAATGCTACCTTGGTAACAAAGCATTCAATATTCACTGTTAGATGAAAAACTGATTAGATTTAAGCTAATATCTTTCAACCGTTAGATAGAGTCTTAGCTTGTTATACACACATGAAATGTAACTTCATTTAGGTTTGAGTAACCGTACCTAAACATGTACAAGTCGTTGGTTCAACGTTAGTTAACCATAGGTTAGACATTTGAGCACTTTCATATCAACCTTATTCTTCTTTACCACACAACTAGTTCAAATGACTCAATTGAACTAGTTAGGGAGTTGTTCAATTGCTTAGATCTCATAGAAGTATACAAGACATAATCAAAATAAAGACAGTTTTGATTCACTCGATTCGATTCATGAACATTATATCCATGGTTTGGAAAGATTGCATTCCTTAAAATATGAAAGTCTTAGTTCACAGATTAAACTGTTTTTAGAAAATAACCTACTTAAGTACGCATACTGGTACGTGGACTTAAGTACCCAGATTAAGTTTGTTTTTAGTTCACAAACTCCAGCAGAAATTCACGGGATGTGAACTTCCGACAACACGTGTATTGGTACGGGGACTTTAGTCCGATTATCTTGAGCAGCAAAGTACGCATACTTCGGTTCAAGGATATTGGACTTACACGCGTAAGAGTTGTCTCATAATGTTTATATCCAACCATGGTTATGTATTCTAAACTCTCATTTCAATCATTGAAATATTCTTAGAGAACGTTATATAGTTGTTGTTCACAAATTATTTTTCGTCAAAGAGATTTTCAAGTGATTGAACTTAATATGACTTTTGTCACTAATAAAGATAAACTTGACCAAAGCGAAATCTTATCAACACATATTTCGAAAAATAGATAAGCGAGATAAACTTATCTCGAAATAGTACATGTGTATAATCATAGTCTATATAGCAATACGACTTTTGTCTCAAGATAGGAGATAAAGTAGACTTTTGAGTGTGTTTATGGGTGAAAATGGTTTCTGCTGGTTTTGGTAATTTTGGGTGTGTGGATGAGAAACGAGTCTAAACCCTAAACAATGTACTGCAGGGGAGTACTTTTGATTCGAGAGATCAATCTGTACAATCCTGGCCTAAACCAAGAAATGACTTTTCCAGGCTTGCTTCGGTCACAAAGTGAAGGAGAAGGGTTGGTCTTAGGGAGGGAAGTGAAGAAAAGTGTTGAGACCAGAATCGTTGATCCTGAATGTGTGGTTGTTTATGACTTGTATCAGAAAGTAGAACTGGATAGCAGAATGGAAAGATACCAGGTGATTTCTGGATACTGTGTTCTTGCCGACCAAAAACCTGTTTCTGGTGGAGATAAGAGAAACCTATTTATACAAGTCGTAATAAAACGTACCCTGGTCTCGTAGGAAGTGGAAACGATTGAGTAGTGGAAGAGTGGAGTAACGTGTAACGTCACGAATTATGCTTCCGTAATGAAGGATCCGTTTACACCATTACTTCTTGCTATTACTAACCGCTCCAGTTCATGACACTTCCTTGTAACGGGCGTATTGCACGCCGCACGATGTAAACCGCCAGACCAATACCCTGATGAGTATCCCCCAGTTTGTGACATGTTTGATGTCTCGAGTGTTTTCATGGAAAACGTGTATCACTTTGCTATGCGTGGCAAGCTAAAATCAAGAGTCTTGCCACAAGAAATAACATGTGATGCTATTAGGCTCATCTTGGCTGGTTGCCTAGAACTTGCCACAAGTCTGTCAGTTGGGTGGCGAACTTAATGGCTGAGATCACATCTCATGAGGAAGGATATCCGTTGATTATGGTTACCTTGAGTTGGCGCCTGATAGTGGCGCAATGGCATTTTGGTGTACGCCAGTGGAGATGCGTCATGGATGGTATGGCTCGTCCATACCAATGGCACGGCGGTGAAAGTGGCGCCTGACCTAGCCATGGCCACTAGATTTAGGCAGTTGGTCATCTAAAAGTTGTCACAAGTCTGCTAGTTTGGTGGCAAACTTGGATGGCTGAGATTGCATCTCATGGGGAATGGTAGTCGTTGATTGTGGATACCTTCTGTTGGCGTCTGAAAATGGTACATTGGCACCTTTAGTGCATGCAGTGGCGTTTCGGCATGGATGTCATAGTTTGTGCATGCCAGCGACATGATGGCGCAAGTGGAGTGTTGGTGTTAGACTCTAACATGGTATGGAAACATCAGTTTTAGCGGCCACATTGATCCCCATGTTCCATGGAACATTGTTCTTCTCGGTTGGCGCGACAACTTTTCTTAAATTAGGCTTTGGCATGTAGAAACCCTAATTAGCATATATGACATGTAGCATGCGGTAGGTGGCATATTTGGCATGCGCCTTGCATGTTTGGCATGCCGTTTGGCGTGTGCGCCTGACATGCGTGTTTGGTATGTTAGTTAGCGCATGGGCGCAACTTTGGAAAGCCGATTTGGTATTGGCACAATTTTGCCTCTCTTTTTAATACTGCGGCAGGTTTAGAGCAACCTGATTGGTTGAAAAAGAGAGGGCCAGCCAAACACGGACGTGGCCACACATCTGGTGTGCGTGTGGCAAGTTTAGAGCGACCTGATTGGTCGATGGGAAGGGTGACGGCAAGCAAGGGCGTGGCCACACTTCCAGTGCACCGTGGCGGATTTAAAGCGACCTGATTGGTCGATGGAAAGGGGTCCGGAAAT
This sequence comes from Papaver somniferum, assembly GCF_003573695.1. Taxonomy (NCBI): domain Eukaryota; kingdom Viridiplantae; phylum Streptophyta; class Magnoliopsida; order Ranunculales; family Papaveraceae; genus Papaver; species Papaver somniferum. The sequence continues at coordinate 115,130,345 of NC_039368.1, read as the reverse complement.
CAGCTTGGGCCGGCCTTATTCTAAATGCGTGTGGCGCATTTAGAGCGACCTGATTGGTCGAAGGAAATGGGGAAGGCAAGCAAGGGCGTGGCCACACTTCCAGTGCGCCGTGGCGGATTTAGAGCGACCTGATTGGTCGACGGAAAGGGGGACGACAAGGAAGGGCCTGGACACACTTCCAATGCGCCATGGATGATTTAAAGTGACCTGATTGGTCGATGAAAAGGGAGCCAGCAAACAAAAGGGGCCGACCTCATTCTAAATGCGTGTGGCACTTTTAGAACGACTTGATTGGTCGATGGAAAGGGGGCCGACAAGCAAGGGCGTGGCCACATTTCCAGTGCGCCGTGGAGGATTTAAAGAGCATGATTGGTCGAGGGACATAAGGTCGGTTATGCAACATGAGGCGTGGCCAATGACAAATGGTGCCAGATGGCTTAATGCATGTCCACGCCTCCCTTTGCTGCTGCTCCTATCCTGCGGCTCCTTTACTTCTGATTCTGGGCAAGATTTTGCACTTGCTAATCCATGGCGGATTAATTACCTAATTTGCCTAGGCTTAATTTTGACAAGCAAGGTCTGATATACTGCGCAAGACACAAAACCCTAACTTTTGCAAGTTAGTCGGGGTAATTGATTGAATTCTATGTGTTGACACAGAGTTATTTTAAGTTCATTTCCAGAGAGCAACATGCTTTCTGATTGAATACCTTATGCAAAGACCTTATCCTTAATATTTGGAAATTCATGCTACTCTGCTGCGAGTGAACACAAACTGTCATGCCATATCAACATTAAGGGTTCAGCCGGGGAACATAGCACAAAATGCATTCAAAAAAACTTATATTAATTTAATACAGGAAAGGTGCCAAAATTTATAGAATATCTGGGATTGTTGCTACATGCACCATTCTGGGTAAATTTCGTAAGAAAATATTGAGTTGCTCAATAAACGTGCCAGTGAAAAGGTTGAACACTCATCACTTTTACATGGCTCTGTCTCTTTGTAGAGTGACGGCATATTAAATGCGGGATTTTAAAATTTCATCCCTGAGCTAAAAACCACCATCAACGGAGTGATAGATAAGTTCAAGTCTCCACACACCTTTTTTTCGATAAAGTTACACAAGTTCCTTGAGTAGTTATTCGTCTTTGTATGATGAACACCGTGGAGTCTAGAGCTCCACTACACTTTCTATCCTAGTCCGAGACTTCCCTATTAGTATACTAGAAATCAAGACTTATAGTTTTGGCAAATAAACTTGACAAACAATCTTGAGATGGCGATGCTAGCGAGTTCGACCGAGCAGTGTTCTAACAATGTCCATTTACTAATAGGAGATTTTCTATTGAGAGGTTTCAGAAGTTTTGGAAAAGCATTTATTGAAATTAGGAAAACCGAATATTGTTATTCATTGCATATCTTGAGATTATTTTCGGTTTTGGAAATTCCTTGGTGTCTAAACATCCTTGGTCTATAAATACCTAAGTTTGGATTTCTAGCAAACTATCCTAAGATCCAGGAAAACTTCATTCTTGTAGTTTCTGATGGAGCCGTCTATTCGAAGAGGAAACAATCCTAATTGGGTGAAATCTCTTACGACCGCTCGTTTAAAGACTTCTGTGAGATCAAGAATCTCTACGAATACCGTCGGTGGGAAACAAGATAATTGTATTGTTTTTAGTTTTTAATTGATTTGGTTGACTAATGGTTGTTGAAATTTTGATTACACCTAGTTTATTTATTCTTGAGAATCTTCTCTTCTGATATAAGGTTCACTCAAACTAGATTGAAGTATCGACGGGATCGCTAGAACTGTTTATAGATCTAAAGACATCTTGTGATAATCCATTGTTAACAGACTCGGTTTTGTGTGTGATTGATCACAAGAGATTCATATCCTTGTGTGTGCACAAACCTTGATCGGCTGAGATCCAACTAGAATAGGATTTATTCGATTGATTAGTTGCGTAGTATCAACATTCTCAATATATCTTTTTGAGATTCATTTTGATTGAGTGCGAATCTAAACTTGACTACTTTGGTAGTTTTTGGATATATTGATCTAACCAGGCAAAGGAGTTTTTTAGATTAAACAGAAGATCCTTTGCGATGACTTGAAATATATTTATCTTGGAAGAATCGAAAGAGTTGTTACCAAATAGATGATTGTTCCTTTACTGTTTGGAATAAGATCCAAAAGAATTGTTCCAGTGGGTGCACTCATTAAAGTCGGAAATGCATGGATACTGAGGAAACAAAGTGAACTAGGGGTAGTTGCTTGGTCTCAACTATACGAAGTTGGTGATAAATATATAAAATCTGATTCGATCTTTCCCCCGAAAAGAAGAAGGATGACATCGAAGGCTCTCGAATTTTTTTTTCCTCTTTTAAAGAAGCATCTGTATTCTCTGAGAATCACAAGATGATCTACTCACATCTGAGTTTTTCACATCATCTAAGCATCATTTCGAACGGTATTTTCATTGCGGAATCAAAGGTCATGTTGTAAGAGATTGTCAACAATCACCTTGTTCAAGCTCTGGAAAAAAAAATTCTAGTCAAAGTTGTAACATGAGACCGTTTTGGAAACAAATTATACATAAGCCTAATTTTCTTAGATCAAAGTATTCTCAAAGAGTTTTTCATCACAAAAGGAAAGAGGATCAAAAGACTAGGAACTCATGGAAATGGGTACCAAAGGGTACGGTGGAACCAAACAAAAAGGAATATGGCATATTCTCCAGTTCATCAATACAAAAGGTAATACCAAAATATCTTGATAATAGTTATTTCTATGATAAGTTTGGCCTGTCTTACAACTGTTAAAGAGAATAATCTGTCTCAACTAGATACTTAGTATCTTGTTTGAATGCACTGACTCATGAAGTGCTCAGACTATGTTTGACGAGTTCAGTGTATATCACAATAGTCTGAAAGCTTGCGATATATATGGAAATATTCACAAGAAGGTACTTTCTTAAAACCTTTAATATTAAAAATTAGGTTCTTCTATATATTAAAGGAGAATATTTTTTATTTCCATAATTGGTGACCGAGCCTTTGGAAAATATTGATATATGTTTCGGTAATCTGTGTCTCTCAAAGGAGAAAAATCTTTTCTATGCATGTGGATCAATAATTATATACAATACAGATTATCATGCAAATCTCTCTGCAAGGGTTTCAGAAAGATATGCTGAAAAATGGCACGTGATTCTTCCAAGTTCGATAACTCCAATGGATTTGGAACCACCTCTTGCAATCATATCAATCCCTTATATCTCATGATTGATTATGAGAAAGAGTTTCACAAAATAGCACGAACTTGTGCAGAAACAAAATTAGAGGTTTTGATATTGAAGCGTTCTTTTGAGAAATCCTTACTTGGTCAAGTTCACATTCTCAAGCAACAAGAATTACTTCTGAAAGAGTAAACGAAGGAGAACCTAACTTACTCAAGGTTGAGGAATTATTCTTCAATCAAGGATCTCTTCAAGGAATACGGAGAATTATTCCCATCAAGCGAAAAAGATCTCAACATCATGAAGATATTTGATTCTCGAGAAAATAAACATCAATAATTTTGATTTACTTCAATTATTGTAAAGGTCTATTTTGAATAAAATTATCATTATTTATGAATAAACTTATTTCTTTATAATTTTTCTTGTGGTAGTTACCGATTACATAGCCTGTGAATGAATGTTTATATTTTTTCTATGTGTATTCTATGGGATGTCTGATTTCGGTTTTCACTAACCTTAATTTTCAATCTAATATGATGTAACCCTTATGGTTTGTGTATATTTTTGATTTAGCGGGAGTAAGTTCTAGCCCATATCTGTAGGCTTTATCAAAGGATCATAAGGTATTCCGATTGAAACTCATATGTGAAAAGTCACAATATGTTGAATCAATTTATGTTTGCATCAGTTGTGTTTAGGATAACATATGTGTTTTGGGTTTTCAACTTTTGTTATTGGCACACATTAGTTAAAACTGAATCAGCCTTTCTCTGGTAAAGGTTGAAAAAACGGGGGTCTAACAACCACACCCAATATTTCGCTTAGCAATCTGTGTGGACAAACTCCAGTATACTTTACTAGAGAATCAACTAGACAGTTAGACTCAATCTAGATTAAAATATCTCTCTCTTGATTTGATCTTTACTCAAGCTAATAACAGTTAGCGAGTCTTTTTCAAATACAAGGAAAAACTTGGATGGTACCAAAGACCAATATCCAAGGATCAATCAATTTAAATAACAAACCAAAGGTTGGATATTCTAATTGATGATCTACAACGCACAACATGTATTATTTCAATTATAAAGATAAAAAGATATGATGCAGAAATTGAAATAACAATTTTGTTAACGAGGAAACCGCAAATGCATAAAAACCCCAGGACCTAGTACAGATTGAACAAACACTGTATTAAGCCGCTACAGACGCTAGCCTACTACAAACTAACTTCGGTCTGGACTGTAGTTGAACCCCAATCAATCTCACACTTATCCAAGGTACAATTATGCTCCTACGTCTTTGATCCCAGCAGGATACTACGCACTTGATTCCCTTAGATGATCTCACCCACAACTAAGAGTTGCTACGACCCAAAGTCGAAGACTTGATAAACAAATCTGTATCACACAGAAAAGTATATAGGATTGAATAAATATGACTCCCACAGAAATACCCAAGAGTTTTTGTTCCGTATTTTGATAAATCAAGGTGAACATGACCCAATTGATAATCCGGTCTTGTATTATCGAAGAACAGGCTAGAGTTATCAATCACCTCACAATAATCTTAATCATATGGTAGCAAAGCAAGATGTTGCGGAATCACAAACGATGCGACGAAGATGTTTGTGATTATTTTTTATCTTGCCTATCGGAGATCGAAATCTCAATCCAATTATTTCAATTGTGCTCGTACAATAGAAACTGCAAGATCAGGTCACACAACTACAAGAAAGTAGGATCGGTCTGGCTTCACAATCCAATGAAGTCTTTAAGTTGTTAGCCCAGTTTGAGAAAACAAAACAAGAGGGTTAAAGGAGAATTGAATCTAGCTACAACTAGTATCACAGGTAAGGTGTGGGGATTAGGTTTCCCAGTTGCAAGAGTTCTCCATTATATAGTCTTTCAAATCAGGGTTTGCAATCAATGTTAGCTTAGTAACAAAGCATTCAATATTCACCGTTAGATGAAAACCTAATTAGATTCAAGCTAATATTTATCAACCATTAGATCAAAAACATAGCTTGTCATACACAAATGAAATGCACGTTTCTAAGTTCGTGTAACCGTACCCAAACTTGTACATTAGTTGGTCCAACAATAGTTAACCAAATGGTTAGCCATATGATCACTTTAATATCAGCCATATTCTTCTTCACCATAACTAGTTCAAATGACCAAAGGAACTAGTTAGAGAGTTGTTCAATTGCTTATATCTTATGTAACTTCACAAGACACAATCGAAGCCAAAACAATTTGATTCACATGAATCGGTTCATGAACTTTATAGCCAAACATTCCTTACTCAATAAAGATGAGCTCAAGAAAAATTGGTTATTGACATAACCTACTAAAGTTCGCGGACTTAAGTTCCCGGACGAATTTCATAAACTCCAGCAGAAATTCTCGGGTTTGAGAACTTTTCCAATTCGCGTACTGAGTTCGCGAAATGAGCTTTCTGAGTGAGTTTCTAAACTTTAGAAGATATTCTCGGATGAGAACTATCGCCAGTTCACGAACTGAGTTCGCAAACTGTGCAAACAATTCTGGTTCTCTTGATCAACAAAGTTCGCAAACTTTGGTTCAAGGAATAGGACTTATACATATATGTGTTTGCACAAAAATGCTTATATTCATCAATGATTATATAGTCTAAACTCTCATTTCAATGATTGAAACATTCTCAGAGGACGTTATATAGTTGTTATTCACAAACCATTTTTCGTCAAAGCAATTTTCAAAGTGATTGAAACATATCATGACTTTCTTCACTATGTAAAGATGACCTTGGTTAAAGCCAAATCTTTACCAACACATACTTCGAGAAATAGATAGGCGAGGTAAACTCAGCTCGAAATACCAAATGTGTATAATCTAAGTTTACATAGCAAAACGACTTTTGTCTCAAGATAGGATATAGAGTAGATATAATTTTGAGTGATAGATAAGTTCAAGTCTCCACATACCTTTTAGTTGATGAAGATCCACCGGTACCTTGAGTAGTCCTTCGTCTTGTATGATGATTTCCATGGAGTTCTTGAGCTCAACTACGCTTTCTATCCTAGTCCGAGACCTGAGCTATAGTAGACTAGAAATCAAGACTTATAGTTTTGATCACTAATATGACAAACATGTTTGGGATAGGAACACATGCGAGTTCGACCGAGCAATGCTCTAACAATCTCCCCCTTTGTCAATTTTAGTGGAAAAACTATTAATACATATGAAATACAAAAAAGATAAATACATTTTTGTATCTTCTATTCCACATGCCTAATCTTCAATATTACTCGAAATTTTCGTCACTTCCAAGTAGTCCAATGATCCCAAAGGTTGTAAGTTTAGCATCGTCGTTGTTGAAAATACGTAGATATAACAATGATAAATCATAATTGTCGATCATTGTTATATATTGACATAGTATCATTATACAGTATCAAAGTTCAATTGTATCACAACTTTGAAAACAATACTATGGTGATATGTATCATTCCCCCTTACATAATGATCCGAAAACCATATGTATTTGTAGTGTTAACTACATATTAATTCTCCCCCTTTTTGTCAATAAAATTTGCAAAGGTACAAGAACGGGATCCTAATAAAGTTTCCAAAAGAGACATTTCATGACTAAAAAAAAGCATATATCAACTTGTTCTTTAGATGCAATCATAAATCCGAAGATAAATATACATCAAGGAGTTTAAAGATACAAGATAACCCTTATAATATTCCACAGCCGCACTCCCCACAATGATATGACAATTAAGCGTAAGTTCAATTAAGAACTCTCCCCCATAAAATCTCATTCCCGAAAGAACAACAAGAACGACCTTAATTTCAAAAAGAAAAGAAGGATTTCTTTGGACACAACAAAACACATATAAGTATGAATTTGAATCCAAAATACTCAATTAAATTAACCACAAGAGAAGCCGTGGTTTATTTAATCGGGATACACAATTAAATTAATCACAAGAGTAATCAATTTAATTGATCATGCTCGACATAAGAAAATTTACGGAGACTTAAAATTGCTCCATTAGATTAATCAAAATATAACTCATAATTAATCTTATCGGATTACACAACAAAATTAATCATAAAGAGTAACCAATTTAATTGGTCATACTCAACATAAGAGAATTTATGGAGCAACGACTAAGTTATCATAAGAAACAATCAACCCAGTCAAGAATGCTCAAACATAAGAAAAAATTATGGATCCATAAATAAATAACCAAACAAGATGATTAATTTAGTTGACTATGCTCGACATAAAGTATCTTACGAAACAACAACAATGCTAATCATAGAAATAATCAACTTGGTCGTTTAGTGCTCAACATAAGACACATTACGGAGCCTCACAGTAATACATAAAAGATTATGGATGATGGAAGATCAATACTGCGGAATACACAGGGATTCATTCTATGTTCCATCACTATTTGCATAACGACATACAATAGATATAATCCTTGTAATCAAAAGATTTTAACCTATCTGCCATCAATAATTGACATAATAGGCTTAACATTTGTATTTGTAAAAAGTCAATTCATTCTTTCATCAATACATTCATATCAACTCATGAATGACTTTACTTTCGACAAGGTATGGGACAATCAAGTTCACGGACGTAAATACACAAATCCCATAACAATATTGCAATATATGAAACCATAAAGATTAATAATGCAAATAACATCTTCCAAATACCTTTTTAGAATTTAAACAAATAAACCTAAAAACATGAAGATGAAAATATTGGACATAGTTATGTGTAATCACAACCACGGCTATTCCAAAACACTATTTATTCTTCCAAGCAGTAAAAGAAGACTTACTAGTCATTAGATCTTTCTCAGAGCATCTACCGAGAACTCCTTCACATTATTAAAGAAACCATTGATAATGGGATCGTTCAATTCCTTCAAATCTTCAGAAATATCAGTTAGCTCACTAAGTTCTCTTTTTAGTTCACGCAACGCGTTATTTGTTAGAGACAACTTTTGTTCATAGTGAGATATTTCTTCTGAATCATGGATCACGGCTTTCACTTTTCTCTTCCTTGAGTATTGGATTCCTTAACATAATACAAGTTGACGGCTTCAACATCGTTTGATCTCGTCACACCTCTTGTCATAGGAGCCATGAAGACTGTATCTTTTAATGAAGATAAGAAACTGAAGACAAAGGATCACAATTACTGTAAACATCCCTTGGGTGTGAAAACCCTAGACTTGAGAAAAGTCTAAAATGGTTTGAACAAGTAAGATAACTGAAAATAATCTAAGTAAAGACAGTATGCTAATTGTACATTAATTGAGTAACCTTGATGCAACCCTTATTCTCTCAAGCTAAAGAATGAGGCCTTTAATCATCACGGTGACTAGACAGTGATGGAATGAGCAAGATACCCATTCTTAATGTCACATAGTGACTTATCAAGGTTTATTGGATAAACAGATCTCTTTCCTCTGACTTTGGTTCTTCTAGACTTTCCTTTAGAAAGGGTATCTTGACTTCCCATAGTCAGCTTCATTCTATTCAAGTTGTCTTGAAGTTTGGCAATTCTCTTGATGTATCTCAAGAATTTCCAACATCTTCCTTGAACATGACCATAATGATTACAAAACGAGCATTTAACATTTTTGAATTGTGAGAGTTCCCGTTTATCATTACTTTTAACAGCACTTGTTCCAGAGTTTGAAGCAAGGGTGTTAATTGTACCCATGGACTTGTATTTGAACCCTAGTCCATTGGTGTTTCCAAAAGGTTTCTGACCAAACAACATTGCTGAAATATTATCAGAGTTTCCGGACAACCTCTGCAGGTCACACTTGAGAGTGTGAATCTCCTTATCTTTTAGGGACATGGTTCTGGTGAAATCATCATTGAGATTTTCAATCTCAAGATTTTTCTCCATAAGTGATGACTCAAGTTTGTTCAATCTAGATTTTAGATGAAGGTTTTCTTGGAAAATTTCTTCACTTTTATCCAAGAACTTGAAATCTCAGTGTCATACTCGTATTCTGAATCAGAATTTGAGTAGGACGTAATTTCAGCAGTAAAGGCTGAAACTTTAGTACACAATCGAAAAGAGTGTGTATTGACACTTTGAATGGATTTTTCAATAGTTGAATCATCTGAAGCCTTAAAAAAAAGAAAAAATCCTCAGTTCTTTTGCTTCTACTCACAATATTCTCGACCTTTTGCAAAACTATTGATCTGTCATGATCATCAAGTTTTTTACAACATTCATCATCCCATGATAAAATTGGACGATTGATGTTGATTATAGAATTGAACGAAGATATTCCATCTGTATTTCGATCTTGATCAAGAACCCTTAACTTTCCAACGAATGAGTTTATGGAAAATATTTCAAGGTTATTTTCTTCCATAATGGTATGTGAGCCATCGATGTCTGGCGTTACATTTATGGAGATAAAATTTCTGTTCATAGAGTCAGATCGCTACAAACACAGACTTGTAAGGTCTTGAACGTGTTCGCCTGTTCTGATACCAATTGAAAAAGCAGAGGTCTAACAACCACACCCAATATTTCACTTAGAAATCTGTATGGACAAACTCCAATATACTTTACTAGAGAATCAAATAGAAAGTCACACTCAATCTAGATTAAAGTATATCTAGGAGTTAATATCTCTCTCTTGATTTGATATTTACTCAAGTTAATAATAGTTAGCGAGTCTTTATCAAATAAAAGGAAAACTTGGATGGTACCAAATACCAATATCCAAGGATCAAAAATTTAGATCAACAACCAAAGGTTGGATATTCTAATTGATGATCTACAGCACACAACCTGTATTATTTGAATTATAAATATAAAACGATATAATGCGGAAATTGAAATAACACAGACACCAGAATTTTATTAATGTCGTGTACGAACCCGAGGGGCCGAGACGATATTGTAATCGTCGTCCTTCCCTACAAACAGTTTTTATTTAAGAGTACCCTTTCGTAGGGTAAAAAAAATAATAAAATGTCCAAAGTTCACAGTCCCAAGTCCAAAGTAAAGTGCAAAAGTAAAATTACAAATATTTCCTAATACAATTCTAAAAAAAATATCTGAAAATAATAAAAAAAAAAGAGAAACTAAATCCTAAAAAAAAATATTTGTCTTGTTTTTTCTTTTCTTTTAGCTTTAAGCTTTGTTCCAAGTCCTTAGTATCCAACTTCAAATATGCAAATCAAAGACACACCCAAAGAACCGTAGAGAGGAACAAATGAAAATAATAATAAAAAATGCTACCTAAACACAGGTCCGCGTCGGCGGCGCCAAAAATTGATGGTTTTTCAAAAGTTGTTGTAATGATAGTGGTAAAAAAGTTCTTTTCAGACTTGTGAAGGAAATGAATTTTTAGATTTAAATAAATATTGCAAATTTGATTCAAAAAGTGATGTCAAGATTTTGGAGAAACTGGGGCTAAGGGTTCCACTCTTCTATCAATTCCAAAGTGATATTATTATTATTATGCAATTTCCCATTTAAGTGATCCCAATTATTGCAAAAATAGATTTTATAAAAGAGCAATTATAAGTTGAAAGTATGGAATATCAAGAACTCAAAGTTAAGCATATACCATCAATTAAAATAACAATTGATTAATAAAAATCATTGGAAAAACTCTTTTATTCTAGGCAAATAATCAGAAATTAAATTGCATAAATTATTTAAAATAGAAATTACCACTTTTTCATTGTCGGAATAGCTTTCTCCGTCGCCCCAGAGGATGGGTTTAGCTCCTCATGTTATTCACGTGCTCAAAATAGGTGTTCATAGATCAAAAGATGATCAAAAGAATGAAAAGGTATGAAGATGTGAGTTTGTAACAGTTATAATTGTTACAAAACTCGCTTTAACGGAAGAACAATAACTGAACTGTTGCAAACTTTATTAATTATTGGAATAAGTGTTACATAACTGTGACAAAATGTTTGAATTTGAAAGTTTAGGCCACGGTTTCTGCGACTGTTCTCAACTGTCGATTGCACTATTCACCTTCTTCTTCAGCAGCAACAGAGAAATTCTCCTGCAACTTTTCTATCAAGCTCTGTTGGGTTCTAACTTCTCCCAAAACTCTCTCTAAGTCTCGACCCCCTTCTTAGCAACCATAGTAACCTATTTATATCCAACAGACCCATCGAATCTCGCTCATTCACTCCATATAATCCTCTTAAACTCGGCAGTAAAGAAAATATTTCTGGGAATATTTTCTTTCATGTTTCATCTTCTCACGCGTTTTCAAGCCTCCAAATTACCATATTTAACTCCTTCACGCTCCAACAGGTTGTGAGTGTCTTCCATGCACGTACAGAACACGTTCAATCTTCTCCAAATCCCGTGAATAACATTTTCCTGCCCGTATTTCCCTGTTTTCAACTCGTAAATTAACTAGCCAATTCTAGCCAATTCTGGGCTAACCAAATGCCCACAATATGTTTATTAGGCCATATCACAACAACCTGCCAAAAATCAGCAATTGAATCTCCCTAGAACACGATCAAAAATTTGATCAAAAATCTGCCAGAAGTGTTCTTCGTTTTCCCGCCAAAATGAAAATTCAAAATTTGAAGATGGTGTCCCCCTATCCAATCCTGGGGTGCGAATAACATCTGCCTTTTTTGGGGTGACCTAGGTTTCCCCTTAGTAATTGAGTGCCCCTTAACCAATGATGAGAGTCCGAATAACAAATGTCCTCCGGGGGTGCTCCGTGCAACTTTTCGAGTCGAATTTTCCAACAATAATTATTTTCCAAAAATACCTACAAACACACAAAACACCATAACAAGGACGAAAACAAGTACTAACAATACGAAACATTGAGGACAAACTAGACACATAAATGCTTCTATCAATTAACGAGGAAACCGCAAATGCAGAAAAACCCCTGAACCTAGTCCAGATTGAACACACATTATATTAAGCCGCTATAGACACTAGACTACTACAAACTAACTTCGGTCTGAACTGTAGTTGAACCCCAATCAATCTCACACTGATCCGAGGTACAATTATGATCCTACGCCTCTGATCCCAGCAGGATACTACGCACTTGATTCCCTTAGCTGATCTCACCCACAACTAAGAGTTTGTTACGACCCAAAGTCGAAGACTTGATAAACAAAGCTGTATCACACAGAAAAGTATATATGATTGAATAAATCTGTCTCCCACAGAAATACCCAAGAGTTTTTGTTCCGTCTTTTGATAAATCAAGGTGAACATGAATCAATTGATAATCCGGTCTTATATTCCCGAAAAACAACCTAGAGTAATCAATCACCTCATAAGAGCATTGCTCTAACAAAGGTTCTTTTGTTGTTGTTGTTTTTGTTTTTGCGTGAGGATGACAACATACTGGGGGAGAGTTCTTACTTGAACTTGTGCTTAATGATATATATTTCTGGGGAGAAGAGGTTGTGGAATACGAGGTAATGAATTTGTTAATTATTCCTTTTTCAATTTTGAAAAAGCCTGTTTATATTTCATATATTTTGCTTTTGCTTAATACAAAATTTTGTACAATTGATATGTTCCATTATTGTGTATGGATGTCTGTATATTTATGATTCAATTGTTTCTGATTAAGTAAAACTATGTCAATTTATTTGACTTATTGTTTGGTATCTTTTTTTGTTATTGGGTATCAAATGTTTTTGCTTAACGAAATTAGGTGAAATTGCGGTGCATTAATGTTTATGTTTGTTTCAATTGCTTCCGGTTAATAAAATAATAGTGCAAGTCAATTTATCTTGGTTTGTATGTATTTTTTTATGACTTAACGAAATACGAGATCATTTGATTAGTTAAAATCGATTCCGTATAAGAGAAACTAAGTTAATTCTGATCTTAGTTAGACTTATCAAATTGGATGATTCGGTTACTCAAGTATAACCGGATGCCTTAACAAGAAAAACTAGTTAACTAACCTAGTGTTTGTCTTGTCTGAATAGAAAGGTCTAAGTTATTGTCTGAATAATTAGAGCCTGGTGAGAGAAGTAAAGTTAATTCTGATCTTTATTTTGGTCTTATCAAAATAAGCGATTATATGTTTGCAATCGGTTTAACAAGGGAATTAAGTTTCTTAGTCGATTTGTTAAACTATTATGAAAAATTGCTTCTGGCAATTGTTTCCTTGATAACATGTTAAAACTCAATTACTTGTAGTTTTGGTTTTAATATTGGTTATCTAAAGTGGTATGTGAAACCTTTGTGCTTAACTCTTATACAAGTCTCTTAGATTTATAAGATCCTTTCGGTTTGTCCTTTATTTGCGCGAACCTTTATCATTTTGTGACAAAAAAGGGAAGAAATATATGGAGTAAACAAGGACAATTGTACTTAAATGTTATACCTAACGAAAGAGTAAAACATTGACTAAGGGGGAGAAACATATCATATTACTGTGTAGTAATTCTGACTACAAAACTTGAATAACAAAGATGTTCGGATTGAATATTTACCTAGATCACCTTTAGGGGGAGTATAAGATTTTGTTATTCAAATGTCAACAGCGGGATTTATTGATTGAATATATGCAGGTAATTGTTCTGTTGAACCCTGGAATCAAGCGTATGAAAAATGAATTCTCATGTAATTTGTTTATCCATATGTAATAAGAGTTTTGTCAGTAAAATTAAAAAAGGGGGAGATTGTTAGAGCATAGGTCGGTTGAACTCACCAAGCGTTTGTATGTCAAGTTCAGTTGCCATATTTTAGTGTGTCAAAACTCATCTAAAGTCGCTTGATTAAATACTAGAGTCAATTTCGTTTAGGTTAGACCAGAAAGTATATGAATTTTGAGACATACAAGCATTATTCCGAAGACCCGAAGAATGTGAAGAAGAAGCGAACTACAACGACAACATCATCCTTCCTCTTGAGGTTAGTAATATTGAATTGAGCTATTTCGTTCCTAACGTATTTTTCAAGTCGTGCCATATTGAAAACAAAACTGCGAAGCTGTATATACTATACATATTGTATAATACTTTAGTGATGTGACATGGTCATATTTTTATGATCATGGTATAAGGGAATTAGAATACGAAGTATAACGCTCATCGTTTGAACTTCGTAGATATGACATCGACATAATCTTGTATATATTGTTATGATTATGTGATTGGGTTATGGTGAAGATTTCATCCTAGGAAACAATGTTTTACATTTGTTTAAAGGAAGTACATTCATGAACTTGTTTTATGAACCGAAAGGGAAATCATTAGGCTTATTGGTACGGATATTCATTGCAAATCTTTAGATTATCAATATGTGTGAGATGGTAAAATTGATCGTAACTTTGTTATGTATCTTAGTATAATTAATAACAATGCTTGACTTATGATTTGGTATGACTAGTTTTTATTAATTGGTGTAACCGCTCCTAAGTAATCACCATGAGATGGTATGATCGATATTTATAATTGGTGTGACCGATCAAAGACTGTTGTGTAATCGACCCTTATAATTGGTAACCGGTCCTGGTTATTAGTGTAACCGATCATGGTAACTGGTGTGACCGATCACAAACAATACCATGAGAATATGATAGCCGGTCCTGGTAATTAATGTAACCAATCCTGGTAACTGATGTAACCGGTCCTGGTAACTTGTTTGACCGATCACAAGTATTTCCATATTGAGGTATAACTGATCCTAGTAATTAGTAGAACCGATTGAACCCATATATGTGATTTGATATTTGGTCAATCACATAGTAATTTTAGAATACAGGTGAACCAATTCTAAACTTGTTTGGAAGCGTGGTATAACCGATTCCAAGAATGTAATTCCATGTAAATATGAATAAGGATTTACAGTGAAACGATGTCAACATACTTTGAACGCGTACAGTAGCTCTTATCATTTGTTGTTCAAAGATATTCCGTAGTACTCAATGAGATCCTGTATCGAAATAAATTGAGAATATTTTAATTAAGGTTTTTGGTTTTATATGCTTCAATTACCAGCAATTAAATGCATATCTCTAGAGAATAAAAATTAGTAACATGCATTTACTAATTGGAGATTTTATATTGAGAGATTTCGAAAATTTTGGACAAGCATTTATCGGAATTTGGAAAACCGTATTTTGCTATTCATTGCATATCTTGAGAATATTTTTGGTTTGGGAAATTCCTTGGTGTCCAAACATCATTGGTCTATAAATACCTAAGTTTGCATTTCTAGCAAACTATCCTAAGAGCCAGGAAAACTTCATTCTTTTTGTTTCTGATGGAGCCGTCTATTCGGAGAGGAAACTATCCTAATTAGGTGAAATCTCTTACGACCGCTCGTTTAAAGACTTCTATGGGATCAAGAATATCTACAAGTACCATTGGTGGGAAACTAGATAATTGCAGTGTTATTAGTTCTAGATTGATTTGATTAACTAATAATTGTTGAAACTTTGATTGCACCTAGTTTTTTTATTCTTAAGAATCTTCTCCTATAAGATTCACTCAAACTATCAAAGTATCGACGATATCTTTAGAACTGTTTGAAGATCTAAAGACATCTTTTGATAACCCATTGTTAACAGACTCTGTTCTATGTGTGATTGATCCCAAGAGATTCAAATGGTGTTGTGCAAGTTTTTATTGAAGATTAAAGAAGATTTGAAGACGAAAAAGATTTCTTATTTATTTCTCATATCTTTATGTGTGCACAAACCTTGATCGGCTGGGATCCAACTAGAATCAGATTTATTCGATTGATTAGTTTCCATAGATCGGCATTCTCAATATATCTTTTTGAGATTTATTTTGATTGAGAGAAAATCTAAACTTGACTACTTTGGTAGTTTTTGGGTAGATTGATCTAACCAGGCAAAGGAGTTTATTAGATTAAACGGAAGAGCCTTTGCGTATGACTTGAGATATATTTATATTGAAAGAATCGAAAGAGTTGTTACCAAACATATTTTTTGTTCCTTTACTGTTTGGAATACGATCCAAAGGAACTATTCCAGTGCGTGCATTCATTAAAGACGGAAGCGCAGGGATTCTGAACTAGGGTTAGTTTCTTGGTTCTCAACTATACGAAGTTGGTGTAGATTTTTTATATTGGCGTAATTCAGAGAGTATTCAATTCTGGACTAGATTTCGGGGGTTTTCTGCATTTACAGTTTTCCTCATTAACAAAATCTTGTTGTGTGATTTACTTTTATTTTCTGCAATTATATTTGTTTATATAATTTAAAGTAAATTAAGCAAACGTTAACTCCTCATATATTTTATAGTGATCCTATAGAGTTTGGTTAAGTCCGACCTACTATCAAGTATCATGCTTCGTTGTTGTATTGCCTCGATCTTGTATCCATAGTCAATCACACAAGTTATCTTGTTTTCGTATTGTCTCGATATCAGTCCATAGATAATCACTTTCTGTAGAGGACTTATACGTGGACAAATAAAATATTGTGGTGTATTTGGGTACCATCGTCTTTTCAATTATGATTCTTTTTCCCGCATAATAAAAAAGTTCGTGGATAAGAAACTTTTGATGAATCACATTTATGACTTATAGCCTTTTCAGATATCTGCAAGTTACACAAACGTTCTTAGCAGATAATTTCTTAGGAGTAATTTTCTCTATGACAGGTAATACTACATGAGTATTAGAAAAAGGCACCAAAGACGACTTACTCGCTAAAACAGAGTTTTCTCTTTTGAAGGAGTTAGACTGTTCCTGGGCTAGTAAAAGAGATGCAACAAGTTTCTCTTTTTAAACACAACAGCTGTTCAATTCTGATGAATGAGTCTTGATTAAAAGTTCTTCTCTAATTGAGTCTTCTTTAACCATATCTTCAAGCATATACTAACCTTTTCGCGCTGCAGAGTAGTTTCTTGAACGAGGTTTTCGATATTGTTAGAAAAATACTCAATGATACCATAGAGTTCTCGTTCTCTATCAAGAGACTTCTCAAGTTCATCAGTGAGCTGAGCATATTTTTTTTTTCAAGAGATCTAATTTTAGAAGCTTGAACATCAATAATCTCAACATATTTTTTTAAGGTTCTGGTGAGTTCCATCTCAGATTCTGACATAGTGCCAACTTCACTTTAAAGGGAATGTTATCAGAATCTGATAAAAAAAAAAATTCTACCTCGGGATTCGGAAGAATTTGCAAAGGAGTTATCCTTTGAGGTATACCCAAGAAATTTGGCATAATCAAACACTCTGGAAGACATTTCTATGCATGTTAGGAAGAGATAAACTTATGTTCACAAAAATCATATAGCTACAAACATAGAATTATGAGGTCTTAGCGTGTTTGCTTACTCTGATACCAATTGAAAAGGCGGGGGTATAACAACTACACCTAATAATTTGTTCGACAATCGGTATGGACTATATATACTCCAATACAATTCCGAGAGCACCAACTTAAAGCGAGATTCAATCAAGAAATATATCAAAGAGTTCTTATCTCTTTGTTGATGGTGGTTTTTAGTTCAAGACTAAAATTGTAAAATCAGTATTTAATGCGCTATCACCCTGCAAGGGGTAAATCCATTTGAAAACTGACGAGTGCAAAAAACCTCCTTGTTGAGAAATTCAATATATATGGAATTCACTCAGAATGGTGCACGTAGAAGCAATCCCAAAATGTTCTGTGAGTCATTTCTTCTATTAGCATTGTCCATTAATGCATAACCCGCCTAATATTTTCCCGTGCTATGTTCCTAGCCGAACTCTCATCATTGACATGACATGACGATTAAATGTTCACTCTCAGCAGAGTATCACGAATCTCCCGAAATGTCAGTATTGAGATTTGTATGAAAATACCCGCACATGCTACATCACTCTCTGATAAAGAGAATCTCGTATCGACGCACTTTTAATTAAAGACAGCTCGATCGAACATTTCTAGTTTTCTTAAAGGAAATCTAGAATGTCCATGTCATTCTTAGAAAAAATCACGGCCACACAATCTGGCCGCACAATTTAACAAGCCTAGCCAAGCCCTGGAGGAAATAGGAAACCATCATTATGACCGTCGGCGGGCCCACCAATGTTCCGACCAATCCGACCTCACCTATATGCCTCCCAGCACTGTCAAACGCCAACCCTAAGTAGGGTGGTCGCGCTATTTGGGAAGAAGCTCGAACGAGCATGGACTGTCCAAAACAGTCTTAAAAGAATCGCAGCCGTATAATTTTTCCAACTTGGTTGGACGACTTGGATTACTCCGCGGGTGATTAGGGAAGTTCTAACGTGTACATCGGCGGCCCATCTTTCCCCCACTCGATCGGTTTTCCCACGCAAGAACATAGGGCAATAAAACGTTTGCCCAAACGACGACAGGCGTGATGCTTATAAACCCTAATTTTGGACCGTGGAAGTACACTAGCGTCTTAAATTGATCACGACCATCCAACTTAGCCTGCCTATTTGGATGGCTTAGATCGCATTTTGGGCCATCAGGAAGGTGCACACGAGTTCACCACCGCCCCAACTCCATCTGTATTCGATCGACTTACCTGTAGGAGGTCAATGAAACATCTAATTGCTCGATCGAACTAGAGTAGCCGCGGATGTCCAAAACCCTAATTCACACTTTGCGCCAGTGGCAAATTGATCGTGGCCACTCATTTTCGCCGGACGAATCAAGTGGCCTAGTTCCGATTTTTGATGGACCAAGAGGTGTAGTCATGCACACCGGCGGCTCGACTCCATGCATGACCAATCGGTCTGTTTGAACTAGCATTCAGTGCTTGGATTCGATCAACCAAAGTAGGAATGTTCACACGACCCTAAACCCTAAATTTTATCAACGACGGCAAACATGTGCCACAAACCATCTCGTCCGTCCAACTTCGCCAGCTTGGTCGGACAGTTTGGATTAAATGTTAGGAAATCAGCGAGGTACCTCGATCATCACCAGCCGCCACTCTGTCATAGGGAGCAATCGAGCACGCTGTGGCTCATCCCGGCGATGGTAGTCCCCGGCAGCGGCGCCAAAAACTTGGTGGGCCCGGAGATATGTATAAAATTAAGCGCAATAAAAACGGGGGCCTACAGTAATACCGCAAGTGCACGGTCGTCGGTTGTAGCTCGTGCAAGTACGGGTCGATCCACAGAGATCGGGAGTGTTTTGTAGTGTTTAGCTATTTGGGCTCTAAATTGTTGTTGGGCTTTGGGTACCAATGGACTTATGGGCTTAGTGGGTTTTGTACCTTTGAGCTTTGGGCTTTGATTGAGCTTTGGGCTCAATTTCACCCTAACAGTGAAGTGGTCTTTCACAGTATTTGGGCTTTGGGCTTCTGGAATGAAATGTACTGGGCTTGGTTATTGAACTGGGCTATGGGCTTGAGTGCACAACAGAGCAGATGCAAGCAGTAGCAGCTACAGGGGAAGGGGAGCAGCAGCAGCAACAGGGTTGCAGCAGCAGCAGCACAAGGCAAAGAAGAAGGAAAGCAGCAGTACTGCAGCAGCAACTGCACAAGGCACAGAGGGCAGGCAACAACAGGGCAAAAGCAACAGCACAAGGGCTTCTGGCTTAGCAGCAAAAGAGGAGTGTAAACAGTGGCTCTAGGCCAAAGATGGAAGCAAACCAGAGAACAAAAGAATGGCAAAAACAGCAAAGATTAAACAGACTAAAAACTAAACAGCAAAGAACTAAACAACAATCAGAGAATAGTGCAAGTGAACCAAGGCCTAAGCCAAGGGCAGGGGAGATGGTGAAACTGAAATGGTGACAATGCAAGGCCAAGGGAAGAATACAGGCATACAAAAATGGAATGGCAAGATAATCAGCTTGCTATGAGCACTGATTTCTTCCATTGCACAATCAGCACATTGCATCCTAAGCATACAAAAGGAATGGCAAGATAATCAGCTTGCTATGAGCACTGATTTCTTCCATTACTCAATCAGTTCAATGCTTCAAAGGTAACTAGCCTAGCATACCATCACTTCATGATAATGAATTGAAACACAGTGAGCATTTAAACTAACAAAGGCACATTAAACAGAGTAAACACTTAACATGATTAACATTAACAGGAACATAACAGGAAATTAAAAGTATGCATATCAACAGGAACATAACAATCATGAACATAAATGAAATTGAACTGAAATTAAAAACATTAACAGGACATGAAAGTCCTGGATGCTGGCTATTCCAAGCATACATAACAATTAACACAAACATTAACAATGAACACAAACATTAACACAAACATTAACAATGAACACAAACATAACAATTAACAGGACATGAAAGTCCTGGATGTCGGCTACTCCAAGCATGAGTTTTACAACATACACACAAGGCTATTTATACCCAAATCCCTAAATTATACAATTAGGGTTTCTACCCAAAAAATCCCCAAATTGAAAACAGTACAATTAGGGTTTGGTTTTACCTAATTCACCTAATTCAACCATACCCATATCCCTATTCTAGCTTCCCTATGCTCTCCCTAACAGAAACTTAGGGTTCTTTAATAAATTCCCCCAAATCAGAAAATTTAGGGTTTGGTAATTCTTACCCATAGTGATGTGATTACACGCTACTGACTTCGACCCACGCCTCTAATTGTTCTCCTGATGTTATCCACGCCTCCAATTGCAACTCTATTTCACCTAATTTGTCAATTTCACCTCTAGGGTTCCTGACATGGGAGAGGCGTGAAATTGAGTGATTAGGAGGACATAGAGTTGGTGAAAGGGGAAGTAATGATGTGGGTTAGGGTTGTTGAGTGATTTGAGAGCTCGTATTGAGCTGGTGGTGGTGGCAGATGGAGTGGGTGGCGGATCAGGTGGTGGTCATGGGGTTTGCAGTGAAGAAGAGGGGAGGAAGAAGAAGGAGCCCGATAGAAAATAGGTTAGGGTTTGTTTGGTTTTTGGGTATAGGTATTAGGTTTTTAGAGTGTTGAGCGGCTTCATCAAATTTTGATGTTTTGTGACTCTGAGCTGCGGGATGCGAAGATGGTTGGTAGATCTAACGGTGAGATGAGAGATGAATCGATGCAACCGTTGGATTTTGAAACACAACGAAGTCAACGGTGGTAGATGATGTTAGGTACTGTAGTGTTAAGCGGAAGTATCGAGATTTGATGCGCAGGCAAAGGAGCGACCGTAGGATCTAAATGTGATCTAATCTGAAGGCTTGGAATTTAGGCACTATGGTGTTTTGCAGGGACTTCAGATTTTGATGCACGATGAAGAAGCGACCATTGGATGATGAGATGGATCCAATCTAACGGCTGAGAATGGAGGCGGGTATGGATATAGAAAATGGGTTTGGGTAAGGGTTTTGGGCCTTGGGTATGCCAAGCCCATATCTTCTTTAAGAACAATTCTTCCTTCTTGAGCCCATTCCTAGCTTTTTGGTCTTGTGCGCACCATTCTTTGCGGCTTCCTTGCGTAATTTCTTCCGGCTTTTCACTACTCTTCAACTCTTTTCCGCTCCGCAAGTTATCCAGACTTTATTTATTACCTAAAAATGCAAAATTAAGTAAGAAAAATATTTATTCTTGAAAACAATGAAAATACAGAATATGGGATAAAATGTAGAATTAATGCATAAAAGATGAGTTAAATGCCAACAAAAAGGGATAAATATATACAATATTTGGCACTCATCAAATACCCCCAAACCTGAATTTTACTTGTCCTCAAGTAAAACAAAACTAAGGAAATCCTAACTATACCACTGTCGCTGGTCTCTCGAATGCATTTAGCGTATGCACTAAGCCTTTTAAACCACTAAGTGTCCCTAGTGGACGAGTTGAAGTCTCGTGAAGGTTTACCAGAGGTGTGCCTACAAAACCTAAGGACAAAATATAAGCTCATATTCCATCAAATGTGACATGTGCAAAACAGTTAAGCTCACAGCAAAAAGGAGATGTCAATCTAGCTATCGAAGGCACAATCCTAGCACTGATAACAAAAAAAAGACATGTGATAAGAGTGTAAAGTGTATCTACACATGTGTAAAGAAAGATCTGAAGTCATGACTACTAATCACCAAGAGATAGTTTCTCAGGCTAAGAACTGAGGTCGAAATCTAGCTAGCTGTCCGGACTTTACGAGAATTGTGAATGAGTTG
Organism: Papaver somniferum; assembly: GCF_003573695.1. Lineage (NCBI taxonomy): Eukaryota > Viridiplantae > Streptophyta > Magnoliopsida > Ranunculales > Papaveraceae > Papaver > Papaver somniferum. The sequence continues at coordinate 115,107,989 of NC_039368.1, read as the reverse complement.
GAGGTATTTCACAATTTCTCGCGTTGTACATCAATGGCATACACCCTTCCTTGCTTATTACAAAAAAACAACAAAATAACTCTTTACATGACTCTTATTTACATTGACAATTCTCTTTTATTTTTTTTGGAACAAGAGATGATGGAATTGATAAATACTTGATTTTTTTGGTATTTTTCTGATATTTTTTTCTGAATATATACATCGATTTTTTTTTTTTTTTTTTTTTTTTTTTTTTTTTTTTTTTTTTTTTTTTTTTAACTGATACATTTTTGATATATAACAAAAAGAAACAAAAGATTACATGACACTTTGCAAGAGGTAGCCCTTTTTGATGCACCCAGTTAAATTCGATGGTT
>NC_039368.1:115078089-115106493 GCF_003573695.1 Papaver somniferum | reverse complement strand
GTTACAAGCTCAGCTGGGTTTAAAAACCCAGAATACAAGATACAAGTCCAATTTAAACAAGCTCACAAAAATTAAATACACAAGCCCACAAATTAAACAAACAAGCCCACAAATAAATTATTACAAACCCAACAGAAAATAAGAGAAGCCCAAAAATTGGCTTTAATATTACAAGCCCACAATTAAAAATTGGAAGCCCACAATTCGGGTTCTCTTAAATGGGTTACCTTTTAAGCACAGCCCAGCTGCTCTGATATTGTTGCAAAAACCCAGTTGGGCTTTGGTTCTTTTCCTTGGTGGCGTCCCAGCAGAGGAAAAACAGGTTCAGAACAGCAGGTCCAACAGCAAATGAAGTGAAGCAGATGCAGATGCAAATGCTATGCAGTGAAATGCAAAAATAGCTAATAAAACAACAAGAAAAACACAACACCAATCCCCGGCAGCGGCGCCAAAAACTTGGTAGTCCCCGGCAGCGGCGCCAAAAACTTGGTGGGCCCGGAGATATGTATAAAATTAAGCGAAATAAAAACGGGGGCCTACAGTAATACCGCAAGTGCACGGTCGTCGGTTGTAACTCGTGCAAGTACGGGTCGATCCACAGAGATCGGGAGTGTTTTGTAGTGTTTAGCTATTTGGGCTCTAAATTGTTGTTGGGCTTTGGGTACCAATGGACTTATGGGCTTAGTGGGTTTTGTACCTTTGAGCTTTGGGCTTTGATTGAGCTTTGGGCTCAATTTCACCCTAACAGTGAAGTGGTCTTTCACAGTAATTGGGCTTTGGGCTTCTGGAATGAAATGTACTGGGCTTGGTTATTGAACTGGGCTATGGGCTTGAGTGCACAGCAGAGCAGATGCAAGCAGTAGCAGCTGCAGGGGAAGGGGAGCAGTAGCAGCAACAGGGTTGCAGCAGCAGCAGCACAAGGCAAAGAAGAAGGAAAGCAGCAGTACTGCAGCAGCAACTGCACAAGGCACAGAGGGCAGGCAACAACAGGGCAAAAGCAACAGCACAAGGGCTTCTGGCTTAGCAGCAAAAGAGGAGTGTAAACAGTGGCTCTAGGCCAAATTGGAAGCAAACCAGAGAACAAAAGAATGGCAAAAACAGCAAAAATTAAACAGACTAAAAACTAAACCGCAACAAAACAGTGAACAAAAACAAAACAAAATGGAACAAAGTGAAAGTGACACAAAGGCAATTAGCCTAAGGCAGGGAAGATGGTGAAACTAACATGGTGACAATGCAAGGCCAAGGGAAGAATACAGGCATACAAATAGAATGGGAAGAGAATTAGCTTGCTATGAGCACTAATTTCTCCCAATGCTCAATCAACACAATGCATCCTAAGCATACAAAAATGGAATGGCAAGATAATCAGCTTGCTATGAGCACTGATTTCTTCCATTACTCAATCAATTCAGTGCTTCAAAGGCTTCTAGCCTAGCATTCCACTAAACTAACAGTGAATTAAGACAACAGGAACAAACATCACAAGAACATGAAACAACTGAAATTAAACCTTAACAGACATCACAAGGAACAAACATCACAACTGAAATTAAATCTTAACAGAACAAACATTACAACTGAAATGAAGGAACAAACATCACAAGGAACAAAACAGGATATGAAAATAAATGAAATTGAACTGAAATTGAAAATTAACATAAAATTGAACTAAAAAACAACATTAACAGAACATGAAAAGTGCATGAAACAGCACAAAACTGAAGAGAAAAAAACACATTAACAGGACATGAAAGTCCTGGACGCCGGCTAATCCAAGCATCAGCTTTTACATCACACCCACAGTCATATTTATACCCAATTACAAGTTAGGGTTCTTCCCAAAAAATCCCTAAAATCAAACAGAAATTAGGTAAATTGTTTCTACCTAATTTGACAGTACAAATCAGACCCATATCTTCTAATACTCTCCCTAACAGAAAATTAGGGTTCTTTAATAAATTCCCCCAAATCAGAAAATTTAGGGTTTGGTAATTCTTACCCATAGTGATGTGATTACACGCTACTGACTTCGACCCACGCCTCTAATTGTTCTCCTGATGTTATCCACGCCTCCAATTGCAACTCTATTTCACCTAATTTGTCAATTTCACCTCTAGGGTTCCTGACATGGGAGAGGCGTGAAATTGAGTGATTAGGAGGACATAGAGTTGGTGAAAGGGGAAGTAATGATGTGGGTTAGGGTTGTTGAGTGATTTGAGAGCTCGTATTGAGCTGGTGGTGGTGGCAGATGGAGTGGGTGGCGGAGCAGGTGGTGGTCATGGGGTTTGCAGTGAAGAAGAGGGGAGGAAGAAGAAGGAGCCCGATAGAAAATAGGTTAGGGTTTGTTTGGTTTTTGGGTATAGGTATTAGGTTTTTAGAGTGTTGAGCGGCTTCATCAAATTTTGATGTTTTGTGACTCTGAGCTGCGGGATGCGAAGATGGTTGGTAGATCTAACGGTGAGATGAGAGATGAATCGATGCAACCGTTGGATTTTGAAACACAACGAAGTCAACGGTGGTAGATGATGTTAGGTACTGTAGTGTTAAGCGGAAGTATCGAGATTTGATGCGCAGGCAAAGGAGCGACCGTAGGATCTAAATGTGATCTAATCTGAAGGCTTGGAATTTAGGCACTATGGTGTTTTGCAGGGACTTCAGATTTTGATGCACGATGAAGAAGCGACCATTGGATGATGAGATGGATCCAATCTAACGGCTGAGAATGGAGGCGGGTATGGATATAGAAAATGGGTTTGGGTAAGGGTTTTGGGCCTTGGGTATGCCAAGCCCATATCTTCTTTAAGAACAATTCTTCCTTCTTGAGCCCATTCCTAGCTTTTTGGTCTTGTGCGCACCATTCTTTGCGGCTTCCTTGCGTAATTTCTTCCGGCTTTTCACTACTCTTCAACTCTTTTCCGCTCCGCAAGTTATCCAGACTTTATTTATTACCTAAAAATGCAAAATTAAGTAAGAAAAATATTTATTCTTGAAAACAATGAAAATACAGAATATGGGATAAAATGTAGAATTAATGCACAAAAGATGAGTTAAAATGCCAACAAAAAGGGATAAATATATACAATATTTGGCACTCATCAAATACCCCCAAACCTGAATTTTACTTGTCCTCAAGTAAAACAAAACTAAGGAAATCCTAACTATACCACTGTCGCTGGTCTCTCGAATGCATTTAGCGTATGCACTAAGCCTTTTAAACCACTAAGTGTCCCTAGTGGACGAGTTGAAGTCTCGTGAAGGTTTGCTTAGAACGTACCTACAAAGTTCTAGGTCAAACTATAAGCTCATATTCCATCAAATGTGACATGTGCAAAACAGTTTAAGCTCACAGCAAAATGGAGATGTCAATCTAGCTATCGAAGGCACAATCCTAGCACTGATAACAAAAAAAGACATGTGATAAGAGTGTAAAGTGTATCTACACATGTGTAAAGAAAGATCTGAAGTTATGACTACTAATCACCAAGAGATAGTTTCTCAGGCTAAGAACTGAGGTCGAAATCTAGCTAGCTGTCCGGACTTTACGAGAATTGTGAATGAGTTGGAGGTATTTCACAATTACTCGCGTTGTACATCAATGGCATACACCCTTCCTTGCTTATTACAATAAAACACAAAAGATGACTCTTTACATGACTCTTATTTACATTGACTATTCTCTTTTATTTTTGGAACAAGAGATGATGGAATTGATAAATACTTGATTTTTTTGTATTTTTCTGATATTTTTTTTTTCTTAAAAAGGAAACACTTTTGATACATATACAAAAGGAAACAAAAGATTACATGACACTTTGCAAGAGGTAGCCCTTTTTGATGCACCCAGTTAAATTCGATGGTTGTCTTTCTTAATGTAACCTCCACCTTCTATCCCAACCAACCAAAGAACAAGCTAGTCAAGTTTCGTTCAGTATTCTAAAGTGATTGGCAATCGTAACTTCCTATCAAACACCTTGAAGATCGAGGCCATACATGTATTGGTAGATCGTGCGCGTGCAAATTTCTTATCACTATGTGAATTGTGCTAGAATCAGGGTGCCTAAATATCTAGACTAAGACTCCTAATAAAAATACATATTTGCACAAGAGTCAACATTTCAAGGTAAATGAGCTCCATTTTTATGATTTTTTAATTTTTTAATTTTTTTATTTTGATTTTTCAATTTTTTTGGAATTTTTCAATTTTTTCAAAAAGAAGAAGGAGTTCGTTTTCAATTATGGCAAATTATCATGGTATCTACTCTATACCCCCAAACCTAAACTAAACATTGTCCTCAATGTTTCAAAATATGGAAAGAATTAAAATGCAACATATGGAAAGGGACATGCTGAGTAGAGTAAAAGGAGAGAGAATACCCGATTTCGGCGAAAGCAGAATTAAAACTCCGTTATTTAAGGCAAAAATCCAACATATTTCAGCCGAGATCATATTGGATTAGCAAAATATATACAAAAGGAACAAAAGGGTTTTTAAGAAATTTTAACTACTGGATTATATACAAAAAATTCACCATACACTAACAATCTAAAGAGTTGAGGATCAACCCAAAAGACAAAGTGTAAAGGTTTCAACAGCTTCAAATAATAATAGGAAAGAAACGCAAGTGAAACTGTGAAACAAAATGAGCTACCCCCAAACCTGGATTTTACAGAAGATATAATTTTGAAAACAAAATCGCGCAGTTTCGGGGGTTCATCATGCAAAAGGTCTAGCTCGAAATGAACTGTGCTAGGGACGGGCAAACATGCTAATTCCAACTGTGGTTCCTCAGATGTATTATACTTAGAAGCAAAATAGTCCAAGAGGACTTGGGAAGCACACAGTTCCAAACCTAGGTTGGGCATTCTCAGAAAAATTGGTTTTACAATATTGGTACAAGCCAAATCTAGGTTGGATGGAAGGCCATCAGATTGTGACTTAGGTAGAAGAATAGGTATATCATTATCAATCAAATCAAAATCTTCTAACTCATCTACACATGTCACATCATGCTCACAATCATCAATCAAATTGGCAAGATCACAATCAGAGTCATCAACATCATCAAAAAATTTATTCTCATGCATCGGCAAATCAGGAGAAATATCACAATGTGACCTATGTAGAGAATCAGACACATCCAATATATTTTCATGCATATTAGTGTCTACAGAAGATTCAACTATTCCTATGTCATGCTCATCTTCACAGAATAATTGTACGAATCCCATGTCAATATCAAAATCATATGAATTACAATGAGTATCAGAAAAAACAACATTCATGAAGGTCGAGGGCGAGAAGCCATATGTTATTGAACCAACAGGTTCCACAATATTTTCATGTTCTTCTAACACATCATCATAATCATCATAATCATCATCATGGTAGCATGCATATTGGTCCTCATTAAAAGTGGTGGTGTCGTTAGTCGATTCATGTTCCTCTAAATTAGGTTCATATTCAACATCATTTACATGAATGGGACTAGACACTTCATTAGGGACAACATACATTTCCTCATGAATTTCCTCCTTTTGTAGGTGAAGCAAAATCTGATCTAAATATGCCTGAATTCGTGATGTAGATCTATCGAAGTTTTGCTCACTGAGTCTGAAAGCTTCTGTGGTGGAGTCTAAATTCATGGGAGTACAAAATTCTTCATGTTCAAATTGTGGTGATTGGTACATGTGTGCATGGTCATTAGGGTTTATAAAAGATTGATCGCAACCCTCAAAGGATTGATTATGTTCCCAATGACTACCATTCTCACAATTTATGGGCATTTCATACCTTGGATTTTCTCTAGATTGCCTAAAATTATGCAAAATATGACAATTCTCAACAGGGTGGTCTAAACTACCACATGCAGGACATGCATAGATTTCAGGTTGCCTAAGAAAATTAGATGTGACAGATTCCTCATGTGATTGCATTTCTAAAGCTGCGATTCGAGCTTCTAATTGATCCATCAGAGATGATTGTGTGAGTGAGGCACTAGCAAAATGTTCATTTTCACGTTGCGATAAATGATGCATGTATGAATAGTCATTAGGGTTCATGTATTGCGGCTCGGGACTTTGAAAATGTCCATAATAATTCCTATAACTATTGACATCATGGTCTGTGGGAGGTTCATAACGTGAAGTTTGTCCATACGCAAGTTCTCTAAGGGATTCGTTGTATTCCCCAACAGTAGAAAAAGATCTATACATGATTGGGCTCTAAGCTCAAAATTTGGTTTTTAAGGGATTGGACTTTTTGGAAAAATTTGGTTTTGTTGGGAAAAATTTGGTTTTGGCGGGAGACATTTGGTTTTAATGGGAAAAAGAAAAATTTTGGTTTTTAATGTGGGAGCAGAATAAAATTTGGTTTTTAAAATCTGGGAGCAAGTAAATTTTTTTTTTTTTTTTTTTTTTAAATAATAAAAAGAAGAAAATAAAAATTTGGTTTTTGAAATGGGAGCAAGCCCACTGTGCAAGCCTCTAATGAAATGAAGGCTGCGGCCTACGAAAATCCAAGTTTTAATTTTGAAAGTTTAATTTGGCCCAGTTGGTTAAGGCCCGACGTTTGTTTTAAAACTTTGGTTTCGAGGTCCACTTTTGAGTGGAATACAAGTCCACAATCAGTTATAAGCTCAGCTGGGTTTAAACCCAGAGTCCAAAATACAAGTCCAATGAAAGAATTTAAACAAGCCCACACAAAATAAATACAAGCCCACAAATTAAACAACAAGCCCAAAAATAATTAATTACAAACCCAAAATAGAAAAATAAAAAGCCCAAAAAATTGGGTTAATTATTACAAGCCCACAATTAAAGAAATTTGGAAGCCCACAGGTTGGGTTCTCTCAATGGAATGGGTTTAGGCTTACCTTTTTAGCACAGCCCAGCTGCTCTGATATTGTTGCAAAAACCCAGTTGGGCTTTGGTTCTTTTCCTTGGTGGCGTCCCAGCAGAGGAAAAACAGGTTCAGAACAGCAGGTCCAACAGCAAATGAAGTGAAGCAGATGCAGATGCAAATGCTATGCAGTGAAATGCAAAAATAGCTAATAAAACAACAAGAAAAACACAGCACCAATCCCCGGCAGCGGCGCCAAAAACTTGGCAGGCCTCAAAGGAGTGTATAAAATGAAGCGCAGAAAAACGCGGGCCTACAGTAATACCGCAAGTGCACGGTCGTCGGTTGTAGCTCGTGCAAGTACGGGTCGATCCACAGAGATCGGGAGTGTTTTGTAGTGTTTAGCTATTTGGGCTCTAAATTGTTGTTGGGCTTTGGGTACCAATGGACTTATGGGCTTAGTGGGTTTTGTACCTTTGAGCTTTGGGCTTTGATTGAGCTTTGGGCTCAATTTCACCCTAACAGTGAAGTGGTCTTTCACAGTAATTGGGCTTTGGGCTTCTGGAATGAAATGTACTGGGCTTGGTTATTGAACTGGGCTATGGGCTTGAGTGCACAGCAGAGCAGATGCAAGCAGTAGCAGCTGCAGGGGAAGGGGAGCAGTAGCAGCAACAGGGTTGCAGCAGCAGCAGCACAAGGCAAAGAAGAAGGAAAGCAGCAGTACTGCAGCAGCAACTGCACAAGGCACAGAGGGCAGGCAACAACAGGGCAAAAGTAACAGCACAAGGGCTTCTGGCTTAGCAGCAAAAGAGGAGTGTAAACAGTGGCTCTAGGCCAAAGATGGAAGCAAACCAGAGAACAAAAGAATGGCAAAAACAACAAAGATTAAACAGACTAAAAACTAAACAGCAAAGAACTAAACAACAATCAGAGAATAGTGCAAGTGAACCAAGGCCTAAGCCAAGGGCAGGGGAGATGGTGAAACTGAAATGGTGACAATGCAAGGCCAAGGGAAGAATACAGACATACAAAAATGGAATGGCAAGATAATCAGCTTGCTATGAGCACTGATTTCTTCCATTGCACAATCAGCACATTGCATCCTAAGCATACAAAAGGAATGGCAAGATAATCAGCTTGCTATGAGCACTGATTTCTTCCATTACTCAATCAGTTCAATGCTTCAAAGGTAACTAGCCTAGCATACCATCACTTCATGATAATGAATTGAAACACAGTGAGCATTTAAACTAACAAAGGCACATTAAACAGAGTAAACACTTAACATGATTAACATTAACAGGAACATAACAGGAAATTAAAAGTATGCATATCAACAGGAACATAACAATCATGAACATAAATGAAATTGAACTGAAATTAAAAACATTAACAGGACATGAAAGTCCTGGATGCTGGCTATTCCAAGCATACATAACAATTAACACAAACATTAACAATGAACACAAACATTAACACAAACATTAACAATGAACACAAACATAACAATTAACAGGACATGAAAGTCCTGGATGTCGGCTACTCCAAGCATGAGTTTTACAACATACACACAAGGCTATTTATACCCAAATCCCTAAATTATACAATTAGGGTTTCTACCCAAAAAATCCCCAAATTGAAAACTGTACAATTAGGGTTTGGTTTTACCTAATTCACCTAATTCAACCATACCCATATCCCTATTCTAGCTTCCCTATGCTCTCCCTAACAGAAACTTAGGGTTCTTTAATAAATTCCCCCAAATCAGAAAATTTAGGGTTTGGTAATTCTTACCCATAGTGATGTGATTACACGCTACTGACTTCGACCCACGCCTCTAATTGTTCTCCTGATGTTATCCACGCCTCCAATTGCAACTCTATTTCACCTAATTTGTCAATTTCACCTCTAGGGTTCCTGACATGGGAGAGGCGTGAAATTGAGTGATTAGGAGGACATAGAGTTGGTGAAAGGGGAAGTAATGATGTGGGTTAGGGTTGTTGAGTGATTTGAGAGCTCGTATTGAGCTGGTGGTGGTGGCAGATGGAGTGGGTGGCAGAGGTGGAGAAGGTGGTGGTGTACGGTTTCTGCAGAGGGAGGTGATGGAGGAGAGGGCGACTGAGTTTGGGGTAGGGTGCGTTTGGGTGGCTGGTATAGGTTCGGTTGCTAGGGTGTTAGGCGGCTTCATCAAATTGGATGAACAGCGAGGATGAGCCGTGGGATATGGAGCTGGTAGGTAGATCGGATGGTGATGTGAAGTGAGGCTTGTAGCGACCGCTAGATTATATAATACAACAAAATCAACGATGCCAGATGGAGTTAGGTGTTGTAGTGTTAGGCGGAGATATCAAACATTGATGCACAGCAAGGGAGCGACCGTTGGATTCAACTACCATCTAATCTGAAGGCTTGGAATTTCAGCGCTGTGGTGCTTGGCAGAGACTTCAGATTTTGATGCTCTATGAAGGAGCGACCATCGGATGCTTCTGAGAACTGATCTGACGGCTGAGAACGGAGGCGTTTTTGTGTGTAGAAAATGAGGTTGTGCGCACCATTCTTCGCAGCTTCCTTGCGTGATTTCTCCCGGCTTTTCACTACTTTTCTGCTCTTTTTGCTCCGCAAGTCATCCAGACTTTATTTATTACCTAAAAATGCAAAATTAATTAATAAAAATATTTATTCTTGAAAACAATGAAAATACAGAATATGGGATAAAATGTAGAATTAATGCATAAAAGATGAGTTAAATGCCAACAAAAAGGGATAAATATATACAATATTTGGCACTCATCAAATACCCCCAAACCTGAATTTTACTTGTCCTCAAGTAAAACAAAACTAAGGAAATCCTAACTATACCACTGTCGCTGGTCTCTCGAATGCATTTAGCGTATGCACTAAGCCTTTTAAACCACTAAGTGTCCCTAGTGGACGAGTTGAAGTCTCGTGAAGGTTTACCAGAGGTGTGCCTACAAAACCTAAGGACAAAATATAAGCTCATATTCCATCAAATGTGACATGTGCAAAACAGTTTAAGCTCACAACAAAATGGAGATGTCAATCTAGCTATCAAAGGCACAATCCTAGCACTGATAACAAAAAAAGACATGTGATAAGAGTGTAAAGTGTATCTACACATGTGTAAAGAAAGATCTGAAGTCATGACTACTAATCACCAAGAGATAGTTTCTCAGGCTAAGAACTGAGGTCGAAATCTAGCTAGCTGTCCGGACTTTACGAGAATTGTGAATGAGTTGGAGGTATTTCACAATTTCTCGCGTTGTACATCAATGGCATACACCCTCCTTGCTTATTACAATGAAACAACAAAAGATGACTATTTACATGACTCTTATTTACATTGACTATTCTCTTTTTATTTTTGGAACAAGAGATGATGGAATTGATAAATACTTGATTTTTTTTTTTTTTTTTTTTTTTTTTTTTTTTTTTTTTTTTTTTTTTTTTTTTTTTTTTTTTTTTTTTTTTTTTTTTTTTTTTTTTTTTTTTTTTTTTTTTTTTTTTTTTTTTTTTTTTTTTTTTTTTGGAAGAAGGAAACACTTTTGATATAATTACAAAAGGAAACAAAAGATTACATGACACTTTGCAAGAGGTAGCCCTTTTTGATGCACCCAGTTAAATTCGATGGTTGTCTTTCTTAATGTAACCTCCACCTTCTATCCCAACCAACCAAAGAACAAGCTAGTCAAGTTTCGTTTAGTATTCTAAAGTGATTGGCAATCGTGACTTCCTATCAAACACCTTGAAGATCGAGGCTATACATGTATTGGTAGATCGTGTGCGTGCAAATTTCTTATCACTATGTGAATTGTGCTAGAATCAGGTTGCCTAAATATCTAGACTAAGACTCCTAATAATTACATATTTGCACAAGAGTCAACATTTCAAGGTAAATGAGCTCCATTTTTATGTTTTTTTTTTTTCAATTTTTAATTTTTTATTTTCATTTTTCATTCATTTTTTTTTTCAAAAAGAAGGAGTTCTTGTTTTCAATTATAGCATATTATCATGGTATCTACTCTATACCCCCAAACCTAAACTAAACATTGTCCTCAATGTTTCAAAATATGGAAAGAATTAAAATGCAACATATGGAAAGGGACATGCTGAGTAGAGTAAAAGGAGAGAGAATACCTGATTTCGGCGAAAGTAGAATTAAAACTCCGTTATCCAAGGCAAAACTCCAACATATTCAGAGTCACAATGGATGAGCACAAAATATATACAAAAGGAAATTTAACTAACACATTATCTACAAGAAAATTTGGTTTTTAATGGGATTGGACTTTTTGGGAAAAATTTGGTTTTGTCGGGAGACATTTGGCTTTGATGGGAAAAAGAAAAATTTTGGTTTTTTAGGGAAACATTTGGAAAACTTTGGTTTTTATGGGAGAAATTTTTGGTTTTTGAAATTGGGAGCAAGCCCACTGTTGGTCCTCTAATGGAATGGGAGGAAGGCTGCGGCCCACGAAACACTAAGTTTTATTTTGAAAGTTTAATTTGGCCCAGGTGGTTAAGGCCCGACGTTTGTTTTAAAACTTTGGTTTCGAGGTCCACTCTTGAGTGGAAACAAGCCCACAATCGGTTACAAGCTCAGCTGGGTTTAAACCCAGAGTCCAAAATACAAGTCCAATGAAAGAATTTAAACAAACCCACAAATTAAACAAACAAGCCCACAAAAATTAATTACAAACCCAACAGAAAATAAAAAGCCCAAAAATTGGCTTTAATATTACAAGCCCACAATTAAAAATTGGAAGCCCACAATTCGGGTTCTCTTAAATGGGTTACCTTTTAAGCACAGCCCAGCTGCTCTGATATTGTTGCAAAAACCCAGTTGGGCTTTGGTTCTTTTCCTTGGTGGCGTCCCAGCAGAGGAAAAACTGGTTCAGAACAGCAGGTCCAACAGCAAATGAAGTGAAGCAGATGCAAATGCTATGCAGTGAAATGCAAAAATAGCTAATAAAACTACTAGAGAAACAAACCCGAGTCCCCGGCAGCGGCGCCAAAAACTTGGTAGGCATTTAAAGATGTGAAAATAAGACAATAAATGGATGCCTACAGTGATACCTGCAAGTGCACAGGGTCAGTTGTAGCTTGTGTGCAAGAACAGGGTCATTCCACATGGACTTGGGGTGTTATGAAGTTTTCCTAGCTAAGCTATATGCAAGGCAGTGACAATGAGGGATAGGCCAAGGCAGTGAGCAAGGCAAAGCAATAAGGCAGAACAGTTAAGAACCAAGGCTGTAAGCCAAGGGCAGGGGGGAGTTTGTGCACTGATTTCAGTGCACAGCAAGCTGTAAATTGCACAAAAACTAAACAAAGCAGCAAGGAAAATTTAACTAAGCAATAAGAAAAACAGATTCAGAGTTGCAAGTGACTGTGAAAACAAATTGTGGGTTAAGCTAAGGCCTTGAATCCACCCTTGTGACCTATCCAGACAATGTAATTCTAGGTTGAATTCCTAATGGAACTAAGTGACAGCTAAGGTCAACTTATGATCCTAAGCATACAAATGGAATGGAAAGAGAATTAGCTTGCTATGAGCACTAATTTCTCCCATTGCTCAATCAAAACAATGCATCCTAAGCATACAAATGGAATGGAAAGAGAATTAGCTTGCTATGAGCACTAATTTCTCCCATTGCTCAATCAAAACTATGCATCCTAAGGCTCTAACCTAGCATTCCACTATCTAACAGTCCACTAAAGCTTCATCTGAGCCTCAGCAGTGAACTCAGAACATGAGAAAACAAATGGAATAACACATGATTGACAGGAACAACACAACATTTAAACTAACACACATGAACATCAACAGGATATTAAGAGGAACAACACACATTTAACAGGAACAGAGAACAAAATGGAAAACAGCAAATATAAACATTAACAGTTAACTTAGCAGTGAGATAAACATGAACAGGGCATAAAAATGGAAGAAACAGTGAACAAAAAAGATTGTAAAAGAAAACTGAAATTACACAGAACATGAAAGTCCTGGACGCCGGCTATTCCAGGCATAAGCTTTTACATCACACCCACAGTCATATTTATACCCAATTAGAAGTTAGGGTTCTTCCCAAAAAATCCCTAAAATCAAACAGAAATTAGGTAAATTGTTTCTACCTAATTTGACAGTACAAATCAGACCCATATCTTCTAATACTCTCCCTAACAGAAAATTAGGGTTCTTTAATAAATTCCCCCAAATCAGAAAATTTAGGGTTTGGTAATTCTTACCCATAGTGATGTGATTACACGCTACTGACTTCGACCCACGCCTCTAATTGTTCTCCTGATGTTATCCACGCCTCCAATTGCAACTCTATTTCACCTAATTTGTCAATTTCACCTCTAGGGTTCCTGACATGGGAGAGGCGTGAAATTGAGTGATTAGGAGGACATAGAGTTGGTGAAAGGGGAAGTAATGATGTGGGTTAGGGTTGTTGAGTGATTTGAGAGCTCGTATTGAGCTGGTGGTGGTGGCAGATGGAGTGGGTGGCGGAGCAGGTGGTGGTCATGGGGTTTGCAGTGAAGAAGAGGGGAGGAAGAAGAAGGAGCCCGATAGAAAATAGGTTAGGGTTTGTTTGGTTTTTGGGTATAGGTATTAGGTTTTTAGAGTGTTGAGCGGCTTCATCAAATTTTGATGTTTTGTGACTCTGAGCTGCGGGATGCGAAGATGGTTGGTAGATCTAACGGTGAGATGAGAGATGAATCGATGCAACCGTTGGATTTTGAAACACAACGAAGTCAACGGTGGTAGATGATGTTAGGTACTGTAGTGTTAAGCGGAAGTATCGAGATTTGATGCGCAGGCAAAGGAGCGACCGTAGGATCTAAATGTGATCTAATCTGAAGGCTTGGAATTTAGGCACTATGGTGTTTTGCAGGGACTTCAGATTTTGATGCACGATGAAGAAGCGACCATTGGATGATGAGATGGATCCAATCTAACGGCTGAGAATGGAGGCGGGTATGGATATAGAAAATGGGTTTGGGTAAGGGTTTTGGGCCTTGGGTATGCCAAGCCCATATCTTCTTTAAGAACAATTCTTCCTTCTTGAGCCCATTCCTAGCTTTTTGGTCTTGTGCGCACCATTCTTTGCGGCTTCCTTGCGTAATTTCTTCCGGCTTTTCACTACTCTTCAACTCTTTTCCGCTCCGCAAGTTATCCAGACTTTATTTATTACCTAAAAATGCAAAATTAAGTAAGAAAAATATTTATTCTTGAAAACAATGAAAATACAGAATATGGGATAAAATGTAGAATTAATGCATAAAAGATGAGTTAAATGCCAACAAAAAGGGATAAATATATACAATATTTGGCACTCATCAGGAGGCCTTCAAACGATGATCCAAAAGTGGTCTGGCATGCTGCCATTTTAAGATGCTTAATCCGCCACTTATTTAATTAGCTATAAGACGAAGATGCTTCATGCACGTCGATTGTCTCAAGCTGCTTATTTAAAAGAGATGCTTTACATGCATCGAACACCCACGATATTTTATGTCGGCATCACAAACAACTTAGTTGTTTCACCAAATAACACCATACGCTATTCAGTACGGAAAGTCCAACGACTTCACCCACTTACTCGAGACATCAAACATATCGCAAATTTGGGGATACTTACTGGTGTATTGGTCTGGTGGTTTACAGCGTGCAGCGTGCAACGTGCCCATTACGAGAACGTGTCAGAAAAGAAGAATTGTTAACAGTGGTGAGAGTAGCGGGTGAAGGCGTGATCGTGTGACAATCATCACCTCTTACAAAACCCCACTACTCCACTACTCAACCTTCTCCACTTCCTACGAGATAAGTATTTGCGCTCAAATGACTTGTATAAATAGGTTTTTCGACCTATTTCAAACAACAAATACTGAGAACCAAGTTGTTGTGAATACAATATCCAGAAAACACTCAGAACTGATTGCTTACATTATGCAAGCCAGTTCAACATTCTGATACAAGTCATAAACAGCCAACACCTTCATAATCTCAACACCTTCTTCGCTTCACTCCCTAAGATCAACCCTGTTTCCTTCACTTTGTGACCGAAGCAAGTCTGGAACAACCATTTCTTTCTTTAGGCTAAAATTGTAAAGATTGATCTCTCAAATCTAAAGTACTCATGTGCAGTGCATTTGTTTAGGGTTTAGATTCGTTTCTCATCCACACACACCCATATTTACCAAAAACAGCAGAATCAGTTTTTACCCTCAAACAACTGGCGACCTCAGTGGGAGATTAATCTCTCGGTTACTAGATCAATTTTCAATTTTATTTCAATTTTTCTCAAATTCAAGAGAGTAGATCTTAGGCCTAGATCAGCGACAAATCCCGTTGTTACTGGTGCTAACAACACCCCTGGTGTCACCTGCCGGTGACATCACTGTACTGCTTACCAGCATGATCAA
Source organism: Papaver somniferum (assembly GCF_003573695.1). Taxonomy (NCBI): domain Eukaryota; kingdom Viridiplantae; phylum Streptophyta; class Magnoliopsida; order Ranunculales; family Papaveraceae; genus Papaver; species Papaver somniferum. The sequence continues at coordinate 115,091,207 of NC_039368.1, read as the reverse complement.
TACATATCAAGGCACTATATCCTCAACCACCAATACTAACGGTGCATGAAAAATTCTCTTTGATATGACGTCTCCTATTACCAAAGTCATAACCACCACTACTACTAATATTTCTTCAAGCATGACGCCTCCAATCATCACCAGGGATGCTACCACTTCTCCGTCAGGACGAGAGACTGGAGGATCCATAAGAAGACAACCTCTTATTACCATTATCGATTAAATGGAGAGACAAGAAGTTCTTGCCAAAATTCAGAAAGACAAAGGCACGACTCAGAAGGAGCAAAACATCAAACATTCGAATGATTATGCCAAGGGATTCAGAATTTAGGCGTTCGATTGTCATGATCCAAATGTACTGAACATCAATTGGTGGAGTTTTGCATTAATGCTTTCTGGGGACTCCGTTCACAAAACCCGTACAGTCTTTGATGAAGCATTTATGTGAAATTCTGTATTTCTTCGAGGCATAACGTCAAGACATATTTGTAACGTTCAACCGTGTTGTATCGGGCAGGCGTCTGTTTCCAATCAGGGAAGACGATCCCAAACCCCAATCTTATCTTGAAAGCGCGACTGATAGATAACCAGGGACTCCTAATCACCGCTCACTTGAAGGATGTTGAGTTTGGTAGACACGGCCTCTGATTTCAACATTGTCACCATAAAGACTCTGAGAGATGCAAAGATTTCAAAGCAAGGAGTTGTTCATTACCCAACCATAATAAAAAACTCATAGGGAGAATCCAGAGACACTAGCGTGTACATCAACCTCGAAATCAAGGAAAATATAGAAGTATGCCCTTGCCAGTGTCTCTACCTGAGAAGGTCTCCAACCTGCCATCCAGTCCTGAAAATTATTTGTTGCCGCATGGACAACTCGTAAATTTAACGCAATTTCCTGGAGAGAGTGTAACAACATTTGTTCGTAGGTTCCACACACAAGTAAGTTTCGTAAAACAAATCTCTTTATAACCGGCTATTTTTCGTCCCTTTAAGACATGGGGACTTTCGTCCATCTATCAATCCATCATCATCCTGATGTCATCACTGCCGCCTGATGCCGCTTACTTACGGGAGAGCCGAATATACCCAAAGCCCAATCATGCACGAAGGACATGCCTTCCTGGAGACAGAGCTAAGTAATTATCCTTAAAATAAATGTTTTATATTTATTAGGCATATAAAATAAATTTTAAATATCTCAAGGTTGAGACGTGCGAATTCCTCAATACTCACTACTGTGTTGCTAGGAAAACTTCCTCAACACACCCTTCCTCTTAGTGTTGAGACGTGAAAATTCCTCAACACTCATTATTGTGTTGTCAGGCGTAATGTCTCAACAAGTTTTTCTCTTAGTGTTGAGACGTGCAAATTCCACAACACTCATCATTGTGTTTTCAGGCGTAATGCCTCAACACGTTTCCCTCTTAGTGTTGAGACGTGCAAATTCCTCAACACTCATTATTGTATTGTTAGGCATACTTCCTCAATACGTTTCTGTCTTCGTGTTGAGACGTGCATATTCCTCAACACTCACTACTGTGTTGTCAGGCATACTGCATCAACACGTTTTCCTCTTAGTATTGATACGTGCAAATTCCTCAACACTCATCATTGTGTTGTCAGGCGTAATGCCTCAACACGTTTTTCTCTTAGTGTTGAGACGTGCAAATTCCTCAACACTCATCATTGTGTTGTCAGGCGTAATTCCTCAACATGTTTCCCTCTTTGTGTTAAGATGTGTAAATTCCTTAACACTCATTACTGTGTTGTCAGGAATACTGCCTCAACACGTTTCCCTCTTCGTGTTGAGACGTGCAAATTCCTCAACACCCAGTATTGTGCTGTCATGCATACTGCCTCAACACGTTTTCCTCTTTGTGTTGAGACGTGCAAATTTCTCAACACTCATTACTGTGTTTACAGGCATACTGCCTCAACACGTTTCCTTCCTCTTAGTGTTGAGACGTGCAAATTCCCAAACACTCACTACTGTGTTTCCAGGCATGCCGCTTCAACACATCCTTCCTCTTAGTGTTAAGACGTGCAAATTCCTCAACACTCACCACTGTATTGCCAGGCATACTGCCTTAACACACCCTCCTCCTAGTGTTGAGACGTGTAAATTCCTCAACACTCACTAATGTGTTTCCAGGCATGATGCTTCAACACATCCTTCCTCTTAGTGTTGAGACGTGTAAATTCATCAACACTCACTACTGTGTTGGCAGACATGCTTCTTCAACACATCCTTCCTCTTAGTGTTGAGACGTGTAAATTCATCAAAACTCACTGCTGTGTTGCCAGGCATACTTCCTAAACACACCCTCATCTTAGTGTTGAGACGTGCAAATTCCTCAACACTCACTACTGTGTTTCCAGGCATGCTGCTTCAACACATCTCTCCTCTTAGTTTTGAGATGTGCAAATTCCTCAATACTCACTACTGTGTTTCCAGGCATGCTGCTTCAACACATCCCTCCTCTTAGTGTTGAGACGTGCAAATTCCTCAACACTCACTACTGTGTTGCCAGGCATGCTGCTTCAACACATCCTTCCTCTTAGTGTTGAGACATGCAAATTCCTCAACACTCACTACTGTGTTGCTAGGCATGCTGCTTCATTACATCATACTGCTGACGGCTCTACCACCTCAATACTCATCTTTTTATTCAAGGATCAACTTCCTTAACACTCATCAGTCGAGGCTTCATTACTTAAATACATCATTTTAATGTTTTCGACCTTAACGTACCAGAAGGGTGATTGCTACTTGCCTCGAAGTTTCATTAAATATGTTCTGCTCAAAGGTCAATCCGACCTCTCTCTACTGGTAACGTTTGTTCACTCTTCTCGTGAATTTTTATTTTCGTCTTTCACCATTTATTGCTTAGCCCGCAACAATGTCACCGTTACGTGCTAAGCAGGAGACTTAATGTTGATGATGGTTTTTAGTTCAATTGTAAAACCAGTATTTAATGCGCTATCACCCTGCAAGGGGTAAATCCATTTGAAAAGTGAAGAGTGAAAAAAACATCCTCGTTGAGCAATTCAATATATATGGAATTCACTCAGAATGGTGCGCGTAGCAGAAATCCCAAAATATTTTGTGAATCCTTTCTTCTACAAGCATTGTCTATTAATGCATAACCCGCCTAGTATTTTCCCGTGCTATGTTCCCAGCTGAACTCTCATCATTGACACGACATGACGATTAAATTTCCACTCTCAGCGGAGTAGCACGAATCTCCCGAAGTGCCAGTATTGAGATTTGCATGAAAATACCTGCACAAGATACATCACTCTCTGACAAAGAGAATCTCGTATCGACGCACTTTTAATTAAAGACGGCTCGATCGAACATGTTTAATTTCCTCAAGAGAAATATAAAATGTCCATGTCAGTCTTAGAAACGATCACGTCATCACAATCTGGCTGCACAATTTATCAAGCCTAGCCAAGCCCTGACGAAAATAGGCAACCATCATTATGACCGCCGGCGGGCCCACTAACGTTCCGACCAATTGGACCTCACATATACGCCTCCCAGCACTATCAAACGCCAACCCTAAGTAGGGTGGTCGCGTTGTTTGGAAAGAAGCTCGAACGAGCATGGACTGTCTAAAACAGTCTTAAAAGCATAGCAGCCGTTCAACTTTTCCATCTTGGTTGGACTGCTTGGATTACTCCATGGGTTATTAGAAAAGTGCTAATGTGTCCACCGGCGGCCCAACTTCCCCCCTCGATCGGTTTGCCTACGGCAAGGCCATAGGGAAATAAAACGTTTTCCCAAACGATGGCAGGCGTGATGCTTCTAAACCCTAATTTTGGGTCGTGGAAGTACACTAGCGTCTTAAATTGATCACTACCATCCAACTTTGCCATCCTATTTTGATGGCTTAGATCGCGTTTTGGACCATCAGGAAGGTGCACACGAGTTCACCGCCGACCCAACTCCATCCTCGTTCGATCGACTTACCTGTGGGAGGTCAATGAAGAATTTAATTGCTCGATCGAACTAGAGTAGACGCGGCTTTCCAAAACCCGAATTCACGCTTTGCGGCAGTCCCAAATTGATCGTGGCCACTTATCTTCGCCGGCCGAATCGAGTGGGATAGATCCGATTTTTGATGGACCAAGAGGTGTAGTCATGCACACCAGCGGCTCGGCTCCACGTATGACCAATCAGTTCGTTTGGACTAGAACTCAGTGCTTGGATTCGATCGTCCAAAGTATGAATGTTCTCACAACCCTAAACCCTAAATTTTATCAACGACGGCAAACATGTGCCGCAAACCATCTCGTCCGTCCAGCTTTTCCAGCTTGGTCGGACAACTTGGATTAAATATTATGCGATCAGCGAGGTACCTCGATGATCATCGGTTGCCACTCTGTCATATGGAGCAATCGAGCAAGTGGTGGTTCATCCCGGCGGCCTTCAAACGATGATCCAAAAGTGGTCTAGCATGCTGCCATTTTAAGTCACTTAATCCACGACTTATTTAATATGCTCTAAGACAACGATGCTTCATGCACGTCGATTGTCTCAAGCCCCTTGATTAAAAGCGATGCTTTACATGCATCGAACACCTACAATATTTTATGTAGGCATCACAAACAACTTAGTTGTTTCACCCAATAACACCATACGCTATTCAGGGCGGCAAGTCCAACGACTTGACCCACTTTCTCAAGACATCAAACATGTCGCAAACTGGGGTATTGGTCTGGCGATTTACAACGTGCGGCGTGTAGCGCGCCCATTATGAGAACGTGTCAGGAAATACGAACGGTTAACAATGATGATAGTAGCGGGTGAAGGCGTGATCGTGTGACAATCACCACCTCTTACACAACCCCATTACTCCACTACTCAACCTTCTTCACTTCCTACGAAATAAGGATTTGCGCTCAAATGACTTGTATAAATAGGTTTTTCGACCTATTTCAAACAGCAGATACGGAGAACCAACTTGTTGTGAATGTAGTATCCAAAAAATACCAGAACTGATAGCTTAAATTATGCAAGCCAATTCAACATTTTGATACAAGTCATAAACAACCAACACCTTCTTAATATCAACACCTTCTTCGCTTCCCTCCCTAAGATCAACCCTATTTTCTTCACTTTGTGACCGAAGCAAGTCTGGAACGACCATTTATTGGTTTAGGCCAGAATTGTACAGATTGATATCTCGAATCTAAAGTACTTACGTGCAGTGCATTTGTTTAGGGTTTAGATTCGTTTCTCATCTACACACACCCAAATTTACCAAAAACAGCAGAATCAATTTTTACCCTCAAACACTCTTTCTCAATACAATCAGCAAATAAAACAGATAGAGATTCGCGAGCCTGATTGATATGAGAAATAACTTGGATGGTACCAAAGACCAATGCCCAAGTGTCAATCAAGTTCTATCCAACAAATAAGGTTGGATTTATCAACTGATTGACCTACTCACAACCTGTGATATTTCAATTATATAAAAAAATATAATGTGGATAAGAAATAATGCAGACACCAGAAATTTTGTTAACGAAGAAACCAAAAATGCAGAAAACCCTAGGACCTAGTACATATTTGAACACCACACTGTATTAATTCGCTACAAACTATGGCCTACTGCAAGTTAACTTCGGACTAGAATGTAGTTAAGCCCTAACCAATTATCACGCTGATTAAGGTACAATCGCGTTCCTGACGCCTCTAGAACCACGATGTATTTTGCACACTTGATTCCCTTAGATGATCTCACCCGAAATTAAGAGTTGCTACGACCCAAATTCGAAGACTTATAAATAAATCTGTTTCGCACAGATATGTCTATTCTTTATTTATTTTTTTGATTCCATCTTTTGATACAAAGATCAAGGTGAAAATGAACCAACTATTAATCCGGTCTTATACTCCCAAAGAGCAGCCTAGAAATATTAGTCATCTCACAATAACGAAGAAGTTATTGCGAATTACAATAGTCTGAGACGAAGAAATGTTGTAATCACTTTTTATATCTTACCGATCGAAGATAAATCTCGAGTAAATCTTAGAGAAGATAAAACTCAATAAGATAGAACAAGTAAGATCAGAATACGCAACTACAGAGAAAATAGTTGGATCTGGACTCACGAATATCAAATGAAGTCTTCAAGTCGTTAACCTACTAATGGTTTTGGAAAACCTAGGTTAAAGGAGAATCGTCTCTAGCTTTCAACCAGGACACACAAAAGTGCCGAGATTAGGTTTTACAGTTTCTAGAGTTCTCCCTTATATAGTATTTCAAATTAAGGTTGTTTACATTCAAAGCTAAGATAGCTTAGTAATAAAGCATTCAATATTCGCCGTTATATGAACTCCTGATTTAAGATTCAAGCTAAGTCTGCTTAGAAACTAAGCAATTAATCTCCACCGTTAGATGACCTTAGATTGTCACACAAAAATGAAATATACTTAAATTTATATATGGTTTACCGTACCTAAACGTGTATATTGAGTAGGCTCAATAACAGTTAACCGAAGTTAGCCATATGAACACTTTTGTCTTAGTCATATTCATCTAACACTTCTAGATCAAATATGATGATCAATCGATTATGAAAGATAATCAACTGAGTTTAATTGTATTTCAAATAGAGTTGTTCAATTGTTCATTATCTCATATAAATATATATGAACAAATTGGAACGAAATGGGTTTGATTCGTAATCGTACAAAGTACTTATACAAGAATCAATTCATGAACATTAATCCACGGTTTGCAAAGTTAATTTCATTATTTAAACATAAATGTTTTAGCTTATGAGTATCATAATCATATATTACCGATTTTATAACTTCACCACTGTGTTCGCAAACTGGGTACGTAAACAGAAGCTCCGGACCTTGGCCTAGTCAAGCCCTTCGCAAACCCGGTTCGCGAACAATTGTTCCAGACCCAACTCAGGTAAACCTGATGGCATACTAGGTACGCAAGATAGAGTTAAAAATCTTCTCAGGTAAATCCGTTCGCATACTAGGTGCGCAAACAAGAGTTCCATACCTGAATCATCACAATACAATTCACATAATAGGTATGCATATCGTATGGTATCCAGACATGGGTAATTGTTCTAAACTCTCATTTCAATCATTGAAACATCCTTGGAATACGACAATGGTAATCTCACACATACCATTAACTTCAAGTAATTTTCAAGTGATCGAATGATCAATATGAAACTTCCCGAGCTAACATCAAATGATTGTCTCACACAAATCATATAATATGTTCAAGGTAATTTTCACATGATCATCTTTTGACTTAATATTTAGTTTCCAACTAAACTCGTCAATAATACGATGAGCATAGCTAAAGAAAAAAACTTCCAATATATATTTCGAGAAATAAATAAGCGAGATAAATTCGGCTCGAAATATCAAATGTGTAAAATGTAAAAGTATATATATCTGTATATATATATATATATACACGATTTAATATCATATTAGAAGATAAAATAACATAGACTTCTAAGTGATAGATAAGTTTTAGTCTCCACATACCTTTTGTTAATGAAGTTCCTCCAATCTCCTCAGTAGATCTTCTTCTTCAATTGGTGAACGTCGTGAAGTTTAAAGCTCAACTACACATTCTATCCTAATCCAAGACATAGTTATAAGTAGACTAGAAATGAGGTATATAGTTTTGATCAACTAAACTTGAGAAACAAGCTTGATATAACAACGCTTGCGAGTTCGACCGAGCAGTGCTTAAACCATAAATATCCGAGTTTTATAAATACCGGAAGGTTGGTGAACCAGTTCGCAAACCGTAAGTTCAGATAGGGATAGTTCACAAACCAGGTTCACGATTCGTTGTGAACTGAATTTTGAAAGTTGGAATTATAGGCTAACAATTGAAGAACCTGGTTTACGAACCGTAGTCAACTGAATTCGGTAGTCTTGTAGGGTTGACTAACTTGGTTCATGAACCATTGCACCCTGACTGGTGAACAAGCCTAATGGTTCACGGACCGTTGTACCAACCATTGTATAAACCGTCTCAGTTTAAGATTTTAGCAGATGCAAAGACTTATGTTTAAATATATTTAGCATTTATAGAACTCTATCAAACCCTTCAAAGACTTCATTAATCACTAAAATACTTATGTATGTGCGTATCATGATTAAATTCTTAGGTGTTTAAATGAACATCAAATTGCTTTAGTTATTTGGCGTACTTGCCAAACCGAACAATCATTATACATGGTTCCAGAACCGGTTCCTAGTATATATTCTTCTATTATATTTTCAATACCTAAAAGTGTTTGATTATTCTAAAATCATCTTAGCTTGAAGTCTAAGCAACCCCTGGTCTTTGAAAACTATAAATAAATATGTTATTTCAAATGGGAAATTCAATACCTGGCACTTTGTGTCATAGTTGATTCTAGAGTCATCCTCTATAAACCTAGCTTTCATATGAGAAACATAATTAGGTCTACAACTAAAAGACTTCGTTTTGGGGATTCGTGAATCCAGGTTCGGCTATCTTTACCTTGATAGTTTGTGAATCCTGATCTTGTTTTTCTGTTATCGATTCACAATCTCTTTCAGGAAAGATTGATAGCAATCACAAAGTTCTCTTCGTCTCAGACTTTTTCATTCCTCAAGATTTTTTTATATAAAAAATAATCTTAATTGATCTTTTCAAGATTGTTCTTCAGAGGTGGTTGAGAATCTAAGATGCTCTTCGGGAGTCTTAAGTTCTGGATTTGCGAAGTTTGCTAGATTTGTTTATTGCAAACAGGTTTCCTCACCTTGATATTTGATTTAAACGAAAATCAAAAGGCTTCTATGTTAGAGGAAGATTGGTATCAAAAGTTTTTACTACGGCTGAAGCAACTCTTAGGATGTAAAGGACGTCAGTTAAGGAATCAATTGCTATAGCCTTGCAAGGTTTGGGGTATGTAAAAAATGCATCTGTAACTGAATCGCTTGGAAGATGGATTCAGTCTTAACTACATTCCAGTCTGAAGTCTTATAGTATGCTAGTTTCTGTAGCGGCTTAATACAGTTTGGTGTTCAATCTGGACGAGGTCCCGGGATTTTTCTTCTATTGAGGTTTCCTCGTTAACAAAATTTCTGGTGTTTTGTGTTTTTCCTTTTCCGCATTGTATTTTATATCTTTATGATTGGATTCATACATGTTTTTACATATTCAATCCAAGTAGATATGTCCACTTAATTGTAACCGATTACGAGACTAATTTCTTGTAGAATTCGTATCTTGAAAGATAGATAACAAGTTTATATACTTGGCAGAATTCCAACTGGACTGTTTGGATACGACTAGATTGATCTTTGATGTTGATTTTTGGGATCATCCAAGTACTTTGCTTAACAATCAGGTTCACGGACTGTGTATTTGCATACATACTGATTGAGATCTTGAGATATAAACTCTATATACACATAATTATTGATTATTCAGTTGGTGTACTTTCTATTGTAAGTTTTGTCCATACAGGTTGACGAACGAAAAAATTGGTGGTGTACTTGGTACCCCTGCGTTTCCAGAACCTTTGACAGGTGATCTCTTTACCCCTAGATTTGCGTATTGTTACTTTGATGAAATAAAATTTATGTCGTCAGGGGGAGGTACGAAAAATGATTTCTTAAGGGAACTACATGAATTGTCGTGGAGTGTTCCCACATTGTCTCATCTTGATCCACGCACTCCACAAAGATATTCATGAAACTTCCAGATGGCCTTCCATTTCCCAAAGATATTCATGAAAGTACGTCTGCAATTCAGTTGAAACGTTAACTTTACGGATTAAAGCAGTCCGAGCGAATGAGGTATACCCGTCTAAGTGATTATTTGGTTGGAAGGGATTATAGAAATGATGAATTATGACCTTGCGTATTTGTAAAGAAAACAAGTTCGGGGTTTGCAATTATAGTTGTATATGTTGATGATATGAACATAATAGGAACTCTTGATGAAATAAGTGAAATACAAGCTATTTGAAATCCGAATTTGAGATGAAAGATCTTGGAAAAACTCGATATTATTTAAGGCTTGAACTAGAACACCAAGTTTGTGGTATATGATACACCAATTTGAATATATATGACCAAAAGATAATCGGGCAATTTGGGCAAAGTACACCCTGCTAGAATTCTCATGATTGGTCGACGTTTGGATGTACATAAAGATATATTCCGCCCAAGAGAAGATGACGAAGAAGTATTGGGAGATGAAATTCTCTATCTAAGTGCACTAGGTGCATTATACTTAGCACAATCTACTCGACTAAATATTTCATTCTTAGTGAATTTGTTAGATAGATATAGCTCAGCGCCAATGAAGCGCCATTGGAATAATATTAAACATAAATTTAGATACCTAAAAGAAATCATTGACATGGGTTTATTTTATCCTTATGAGGACGCAATGAAGGCTGCAACTACAAATGCAAATTTTACCCCCTACACCAATAACCCAAATAATATTTTGGTTGGTTTTGCTGATGCTGGGTACCTCTCTAACCCACATAAGGGTCGGTCTAAAAATGGTTACGGGGTCACCATTGAAAACATCGGAGATAGACCAAACAAACTCTTGTGGCTACCTCCATGAAAAACTTTGAGATTATTACCCTATATGAGGCGGTTTATACGTGTATATGGTTAAGATATATTATTACACATATTCGAGGGACGTATGGCTTGAATTCAACCATTGAAGTGCCAACTGCACTTATGAAGATGATGCATCTTGCATCGAACAGATGAAACAAGGATATATTAAGGGTGATAATAGGAAACATATATCACTGAACTTCTTTTACAATCAGCACCAACAATGTCTTTTAAACATTCAAGTCACCAAAGTAAAGTCTGACGTAAATGTGGCCGACTTAATTCCTAAGTCATTTCCCAAATCCACGTTTGAAAAACACTTGAAAAATATAGGACTAAGGAAGTTATCTGAATTCCATGAATGTAATCAAGGGGAGGTGATGACATCATCGGGAGTACTGATTAAAAATTTTCCGTGGTTGTAGTAATAAAGGTTCGAACTCTAAGATTTGTGAAGGTGAAGGATTTTTAGATTTATAAAAATTATATACAAATATAGAAAAATTGGTAGAGAGGTACTGGGACTAAAGATTCGGCCATTTTTCATTTTCAAGTGGTTCAGAAATTAATTCTAGGCAATTATAATTTAAAACAAAATGAAGATTAACTCTATTCTTTGCCAAAGTAGATTTTATAAAATATTACTTGTATTTCTTAAGCATGGCATATCAAAAATCCCTAGGACTAAGCATAAACCATCAAATGAAATCACAAATAATTAATTACAATCTTAATTCAATTAAAATTGGTGCAAAAAGTAAATATAGAATTAAATAAAATTACCCCAAGTATGAAGTTTGGCCTCCTACGTCGTCCCAGTGTTGGGGTTTATCTCATCATAGTAAAAATGCTCTCAAAATATTTCATTGATGCTCAAAAGTGTTTTACAATGAAGAGAAATACAAGAAATTGATGAAAAAACAGAACTCTGCGACCCACAGAAGGCGTCCAGAATCAACGACAGAGCTGAGTTGCTGTTGTCGTTGAAGAACTACGACCCACAAGGACAGTCGATGTTGCTGCTGATAAACGACTGCTTCTGCGAGTCCGTTCTTCGTGTTCTTCAGGCGTGTTAATGGCAGCAGCAGCAGCAGGTAACTTCTCTGCAACTCCTCCTACGCCTCTCTGCTCGCCTCCAAACCTCCCCAAACTCTCGACAGCCTCTCTGTAGAACATTAGGAACATATTTATACGTAATTGAACCATTGAATCTCCTCCATTAATCCAAAAAATCTTCCCATTACTCGGCGGTGAATGAAAATATTCCCGATATTTTTTTCTTTAATTCACTGATTTGTTACGGATTGTTCCATGTTTTATCTCTTCTCACGCGTCATCCTTGAGCTGTAGGGATTGTTTCCAGCCAATAAAATCAACCCATGCACGTCTCTTCCATCCAAGAATTCCAAGAATAGAATATTTTTCTTATTTTAGAATATCTTCCCTGATTTGATTACCACCGGTTATCTAACCAATTTTGACCGAATCCAACACCCATACCAGCTCTATCTAGGCCCTAGGAACAAACCCATTTAATTTGGGCCATTGAATCTCCTTTAATCCCGTCCAAACTTCCAACCCTAAATCTGCCAGTTGATAACAATTTTTTCCCGCCAATTTTGTTTTTTTGAATTTGGGAAGAAGATGTCCTCCCCCTAACCAGAAATTGGGTGCGAATAGCAGCTGCCTTGGGGTGACCTGGGGGTGCCCCTTAGTAATTAGGTTACCCCTTATCCAAAAGCGAGAGTCCGAATAACACTTGTCCTCCGGGTGACAAAATCAACTTTTCGAGCAGAATTTTCCAAAAATGTTTATTTCCAAAAAATACCTACAAATACATAAAATAACAAAATCAGTACAAAATCGAGTGCCAACAATATATAGTATTGAGATCAAATTAGACACAAAAATGTGTCTATCAAATACCCCCAAACTTATTATTTGCTAGTCCTCGAGCAAAATTTATTCTTGAAAAGTGACCGAGTTAATCTCGGGTGGGTTTATCAGAGGTGTACCCACAAAAACCAATACTCCAGACCCCAGCTATCTACGCAGAACCTTGGAAAGCACTAAAGAACCTCCTTGGTTGGCATACAATTATTGACTTTATGAGGAAGAACCCTGATGCGAAATTCCAATTGTTGTACACGAGTTTGCACTCAAGCATACTAAAATTCATATAAGTGACAGAGCTCTACTAAGATAGTTTCACGATGGACATCATACTCGGAGTCAGACTAATCACATGAAAAGATTAAGAAGATGGAAAAAGAAAAATGTAGATGGTTGAAAAGTGAACGGTGTTTCCCATATCTGTCTGAAGGCCTCTGCCAAGGTGAACCTAACCTAAATGACTGAGATACCGGTCTGACTAATATTAACACACTGGCATATACAAGGGAACCAGTGGTCAATAACTTAAATCTAGATCAACAAACTGGCAAATACAAGGGAACCAACAGTTGACTACACATAACAATAACCATTT